>NC_067143.1:41192206-41419706 GCF_903995435.1 Acomys russatus | reverse complement strand
GTATATACCATTTGATTCTTCTGCTTCTGGGTTAACTCACTCATTATGATCATTTCTAGCTCAATCCATTTATCCACAAATTCGGGAATTCCTTGTTTTTAATAGCTGAGTAGTATTCCATAGTGTATATGTACCACAGTTTCTTTATCCCACTCTTCTACTGAGGGACACTTAGGCTGTTTCCATGTTCTGGCTATTATGAATAAGGCTGCTATGAACATGGTTGAGCAAATTTTCTTGTTGTGTGCTGGAGCATCTTCTGGGTATATTCCAAGGAGTGGAATAGCTGGTCTTGAGGAGCCCTATTCCCATTTTTCTGAGATAGCACCAGATAGATTTCCAAAGTGGCTGTACTAGTTTGCATTCCCACCAGCAATGAAGGAGTGTTCCTCTCTCCCCACATCCTCGCCAGCATGTGGTGTCGCTTGAATTTTTGATCTTAGCCATTCTGATGGGTGTAAGATGGAATCTCAGAGTTGTTTTGATTTGCATTTCCCTGATGACTAAGGAGGTTGAGCATTTCTTTAAGTGTTCTTCTCAGCCATTTGATACTCCCTGTTGAGAATTCTCTGTTTAGTTCCAAGCCCCATTTCTCAATTGGGTTTTCGTTTGGTGGTGTTTAATTTCTTGAGTTCTTTATATATTTTGGATATAGACCTTTGTCAGATGTAGGGTTGGTGAAGATTTTTTCCCAGTCTGTAGGCTGTCGCTTTGTTCTCTTGACAGTGTCTCCTGCCTTACAGAAGCTTCTCAGCCTCATGAGGTCCCAATTTATTAATGTTGACATTAAGGCCGGGCCGTGGTGTTCTGTTCAGGAAGTTGTCTCCTGTGCCAATATGTTCCAGGCTCTTTCCCACTTTTTCTCTAAGTGAGTTAGTGTCTCTGGTTTTATGTTGAGGTCTTTAATCCACTTGGATTTGAGTTTTGTGCAAGGTGACAAATATGGGTCCAGTTTCATTTTTTTACACATAGACCTCCAGTTAGACCAGCACCATTTGTTGAAGATGCTATCCTTTTTTCCATTGAATGGATTTGGCTTCTTTGTCAAAAATCAAGTGACCATATGTGTGTGGATCATATCTGGGTCTTCGATTCGATTCCACTGATCAACCAGCCGTTGCTGTGCCAGTACCATGCTGTTTTAAGTACTATTGCTTTATAGTACAGTTTTGAGATCAGGTATGGAGATTCCTCCGGAGCATCTTTTATTGTACAGATTGTTTTAGCTATTCTGGGTTTTTTGTTTTTTCCATATGAAGTTCAGAATTGAACTTTCAATGTCTTTAAAAAATTGTTGTAGTTATTTTGATAGGGATGCATTGAATCTATAGATTGCTTTTGGTAGGATGGCATTTTTACTATGTTAATTCTCCCGATCCATGAGCAAGGAAGATCACGCCATCTTCTCAGGTCATCTTCAATCTCTTCTTCAGAGTTTTGAAATTTTTTTCATACAAGTCCTTCACTGCTTAGTTAGGGTAACTCCTAGATATTTTATATTGCTTGTGGCTAATGTGAAGGGTGTGGTTTCCTTCCTAATTTTCTTCCTCTGCAAGCTTGTCATTTGTGTATAGGAAGGCTACAGACTTTTTTGAGTTAATTTTGTATCCAGCCAATTTGCTGAAGGTGTTTATCAGCTTTAGGAGTTCTCTGGTGGAGTTTTGAGGGTCACTTATGTACACTATCATATCATCTGCAAAGAGGGATAATTGACTTCCTCCTTTCCCATTGGATCCCTTGATCTCCTTTTGTTGTCTTATTGCTCTGGCTAGAACTTCGAGTAACTATATTGAAGAGATATGGAGAGAGTGGGCAGCCTTGCCTTGTTCCCGATTTTAGAGGAATTTCCTTGAGTATCTCACCATTTACTTTGATTTTGGCTATTGGCTTGCTGTATATAGCCTTTATTATGTTGAGGAAAGTGCCTTGTATCCCCGATCTCTCTAAAACTTTAAACATGAATGGGTGTTGTGAATTTTATCAAATGCTTTCTCTGCATCCAAGGAGATATCATGTGGTTTTTTATTTTCAGTTTGTTTATATGATGGATTAAATTGATGGATTCCGTATATTAAACCATCCCTGCATGCCTGGATGAAGCCTACTTGGTCATGATGAATGATATCTTTGATGTGCTCCTGTATTCGTTTTGCAAGTATTTTATTTAGTATTTTTGCATCTATGTTCATAAGAGAAATTGGTCTGAATTCTCTTTCTTCCTTTTGTTTGAGTCTTTGTGAGGTTTAGGTATCAATGAGACTATGGCCTCATAGAATGAATTTGGTAATTTTCCATCCATTTCTATCTTTTGGAGTAGCTTGAAGAGTATCGGTATTAGCTCGCCCTTAAAGGTTCTGGTAGAATTCTGCACTGAACCATCTGGCCTGGGCTTTTTTTGGTTTGGAGACCATCGATGATTGCTTCTATTTCTGTCGGGGAAATGGGACTATTTAACTTGTTTATCTGTTCTTCATTCAACTTTGGCAAGTGAACTTGATCAGAAAATCGTCCATTTCCCTTAGATTTCAAATTTTGTGGCGTATATGCCTTCAAAGTAGGATCTTTGATTCTTTGAATTTCTTCAGTGTCTGTTGTTATGTCTCCCTTTTCATTTCTGATTTGTTCATTTCAATACTGTCTCTCTGCCTTTTAGTTAGTTTGGCTAATGGTCTGTCTATCGTGTTGATTTTCTCAAGAACCAGCTTTTGGTTTTGTTGATTCTTTGGACTGTTTTCTTAGTTTCTAATTTGTTAATTTCAGCCCTGAGTTTGATAATTTCCAGGCGTCTACTCCTCTTGGGTGTTTCTGCTTCTTTTTTTTCTAGGGCTTCCAGTTGTGTGTTAAGATGCTTATGTGCGATGTTCTCCAATTTCTTTTTAAAGGCACTTAGTGCTATGAATTTTCCTCTTAGCACTGCTTTCAATGTATCCCACAAATTTGGGTATGTTTTTGTTCTCTTCATTTTCATTGAATTTCAGAAACTCCTTGATTCTTTCTTTTATTTCTTCCCTGACCCAGGTGTCATTTAGCAGAAGTTGTTTAGTTTCCACAACGTGTAGGCTTTTTGTATTTCTGTGTGTTGAATTGCAGCCTAAGAGCATGGTGATCTGATAGGATACAAGGTATTATTTCAATACTCTTGTATCTGTTGAGGCTTGCTTTGTGACCTACGATGTGATCAATTTTGGAGAAGGTTCCATGGGGTGCAGAGAAGAAGGTGTATTCTTTCTTGTTTGGGTGAAAGGTTCTATAGATATCTGTTAGAATCATTTGACCCATGGCATTGGTTTAATGATGTTATTTCTCGGCTTAGTTTCTGTTTCAATGACTTATCCTTCAGTGAGAGTGGGGTGGGTGTGAAGTCTCCCACTATTATTGTGTGGGGATCGATGTGTGGTTTAGCTTTTTTAGGAGATCTTTTACATATGTGGGTGCCCTTGTATTGGGAGCATAGATGTTCAGAATTGTGATGTCATCTTGGTTGACTTTACCTTTGATAAGTATGAAGTGGTCCTTCCTCATCCCTTTTGATTAATTTTGGTTGAAAGTCTATTTGTTCGATACTAAAATGCTACACCTGCTTTCTTCTTGTGACCATTGCTTGGAATATTTTTTTTCCAACCTTTTACCCCTGAGGTAATGCCTTTCATTATGGGTGAGATGATGTGTTCTTGATGCAGAAGATGTTGGGTCTTGTTTATGTACCCATTCGGTTAGTCTGTGTCTTTTTATTGGAGAATTGAGGCCATTGATGTTGAGAGATATTAATGACCAGTGACTGTTAAGAGTCTTAATTTTGATGTTGTTTCCAGTCGAGCGTTTGTGTAGTTGTGTTTTTGCCATGGGATAGTTATCTATTTCCTGGGTAGTTTTGGTTGTAGCTTGACCCTTTGGATGGAGTTTTCCTTCTAGTACCTTCTGTAAAGCTGGGTTGTGGATAGGTACTGTTTGAATTTGTTTTGTCATGGAATATTTGTTTTCTCCATCAATGGTTATTGATATTTTGCTGGTAAAGTAGTCTGGCCTGGCATCTGTGTTCTCTTAGGGTTTGCAGGATCTCTGTCCAGGACCTTCTGGCTTTTATGGTCTCTGCTGAGAAGTTCAGGTGTAATTCTGATAGGTTTACATTAAATGTTATTTGGCCCTTTCCCTTGCAGCTTTTAATATTTTTTCTTTGTTCTGCATGTTTGTGTTTTGATTATTATGTGGCGGGCAGTTTTTCTTTTCTGGTCAATTCTATTTGGTGTTCTGTAGGGCCTCTTGTATGTTTATAGGCATCTCTTTCTTTAGATTGGGGAAATTTTTCTTCTATGATTTTGTTGAGAATAGTTTTCTGGGCCCCTGGAGTCTGATGTCTTCTCTTTCTTCAATGCCTATTATCCGCAAATTTCTCTTTTTCATGGTGTCCTTAATTTCTTGGATGTTTTGTGTCAGGAGTTTTCCAGATTTGGCATTTTCTTTAATGGTTGATTCAATATCTGTGATTGTATCTTCTAGCCCTGAGATTCGTTCTTCCATCTCTTGGATTCTGTTAGAAAAGCTCACATCTGTGTTGCTCGCCTTCTTCTCTGAGGTCTCACGTTCTCGTTTTTCTTCTGTCTGTGTGTTTATCATTGAATCCATTTTCATTTTCAGATCTTGAACTGATTTTTTGATTTCTTTCATCTGATTTTTGTATATTCCTGAGTTTCTTCCATTGCCTCTTTATAGGTCTTCAGAGCTTGAACCGTTTTAGCTATTTCTTTCATCTGGTTGTTTGCATTTTCCTGCAATTTTTCCAGTTCCACTCTATGTGCTTCTTTTATGTCTCTCACCTGTTTGTCTGCGTCTTCCTGCATTTGATTACGAATTTTATTTGTTTCCTCCATTATCATCCTCATTACTAAGGATTTGAGGTCATTTTCTTTGTATTTCCGTTGTATTTGAGTTCTCTGGGTGGTTTTTCTTTGGGATAGCTGGAAACTGGAGACGCCATGTTGTTTTGGGGTTTTTTGCGTATGCTTTTTCGTTGTCCTTTAGACATCTTGCCGTCTTTTTTTTGTTGGGTAGCTTCCAGAGTTGAATGGAGGGTGTCTGATGATAGATTCACTTGTTTCTCTTACGATTTCCCTAGGCTGCGAGCTCAAAGCTTCACTGGTGTGGATGTTAGGAGGTTAGCCCTGTTGTTCTGGTCTCTCACAGCCAGTGATCCTCAGTCCCTCTCTGCTGTGGATCCTGCAATTGTTCTGGGTCTCTGAATGAGCGTTGGGTCCAGGCCAAGGTATCCACAGCCTTCTGTGTTCCCTGCCAAGTCCAGCCAGGAGCACTGGGACCGAACCACGGGCAGAAACTCAGCTAGATTCTCAGGGCCAGAACCGTCTGCCAAGCTCAGCTAGGGATTTTGGGCCCAAAATGCACACAGGGCCCAGTCCAGAATTTTTGGGCTGGGACTACGCACCAAGCTCCACTAGGGCTTTTGGCCCAAAGTGCGTGCTGTGTCAGTTATTTGACTCAGGGCCCGAACTGACCACCAATCTCAGCCAGGAATTCTGGATTCAAACTGTACACTGTGTCCAACCAGAGTCTTAGAGATGGTGGAACCGAGAGCTCTGTCCTGCCTGTGCCACGCAGGAGAACTCGGCTGCTCTGAGTTAGCGCCAGTAGTGGAACAAGTGCTCAGCCCGGAACTGTGTCACCGCAGGGGAGCTGCCGCTGAGCTGAGTGGTGCCTAGGATGGAACCGCGCACGTCACCAAGCCTGCGCCACAGCAGGAGAACTGCTGCTGCTCTGAGTTAGCGCCAAGTGGTGGGACAAGTGCTCCGCCCGACTGTGTCCCGCAGGGGAGCTGCCGCTGAGCTGAGGTGGTGCCTAGGATGGAAACCGAGCACGTCACCAAGCCTGCGCCACAGCAGGAGAACTGTGGCCTCTCTGAGTTAGCGCCAGTGGTGGAACAAGTGCTCCGGCCCAGCACTGTGTCCCCGCAGTGGGAGCTGCCGCTGAGCTGAGGTGGTGCCTAGGATGGAACCGAGCACGTCACCAAGCCTGCGCCACAGCAGGAGAACTGCGGCTGCTTCTGAGTTAGCGCCCAGTGGTGGAACAAAGTGCTCCGCCCGGGACTGTGTCCCGCAGGGGAGCTGCCGCTGAGCTGAGGTGGTGCCTAGGATGGTACCGAGCACTCACCAAGCCTGCGCCACAGCAGGAGAACTGTGGCTGCTCTGAGTTAGCGCCAGTGGTGGGACAAGTGCTCGCCAGGACTGTTGTCCCCGCAGGGGAGCTGCCGCTGAGCTGAGGTGGTGCCTAGGATGGAACCGAGCACGTCACCAAGCCTGCGCCACAGCAGGAGAACTGCGGCTGCTCTGAGTTAGCGCCTGTGGTGAAACCAAGTGCTCCGCCCAGACTGTGTCACCGCAGGGGAGCTGCCGCTGAGCTGAGGTAGTGCCTAGTGTGGAGCAGCGTGCTCAACTACGCCTGCGCCACAGCAGGGGAGCTATGGCCACGCTGAGTTAGTGCCTCAGGCAGAATTGTTTGCTGGCCGGGCCAATACCCGGGACTCTGGGGCCGAACTGTCCGCCGAGTCCAATCTGGGTCCAAAGGCTCCACGCGACCCAAATCCTGCCCCGAGTCCCCTCTCCCGCAGCAATTCCCACCAGCCACCACACCAATCGCCTCCACCGGAAGGCCTATGAGCTGCAAACCTCAGCCGCCGCTGCTGGTGCCGCTGGTGCCTGCCGCCTCTTGCCGCTGCCGCTCGAATCAGAGAAAAACCACGCTCCTCCCGTGTGGAGGGGCACGCAGGTCCTCCGCACCCTGGTCCCTCCGAACCGTGGAGCAACTCCTGCTGCCGTGATGTTCGGACCTCGGTGTTCCTGGCTCAGAAATCTGTGCAATTCCCTGAATTGTTCACTGGAGCCTCCAAACGCGGTCCACACTGCTCGCCGCCATCTTGGATCCCTCTCCAGAAAGCTTCTTTTAAATTTTTTCTTCCACATTTTACATACCTCAGCAAAAACTTTTAAGCAGTGTAAAACTTGCAGTAAGATTGCTTTTTATTTATCTTTTAATAAATGATCATAAAGAACCAATGTTTTCATAATACCCTAGTGAAAAATAATTTACATATAACAGGTGGATAAAAAACATTATTTCCAAAAACCCACATACATTTATAACTAAGCAACTTGTTTTAGGTTAAAAACTTATGAGCAAACAAGGTAACTTTTCAACCAGTTTTTTTGTTTGTTTGTTTACTAGCATGCTACAATTTGTGGTTACAAAGAAATAATCAATTATCTTAAAAGGTGACCTTATAAAAATCTTAAAAGAGCCGAGAGTTGTGGTGCACACCTTTAATCCCAGCACTTGGGAGGCAGAGACAAGTTGATAACTGTGACTTCAAGGCCAGCCTGGTCTACAAAGTGAGTCCAGGATAGGCAAGGCTACACAGAGAAACACTGTCTCGAAAAACTAGAAAAAAAATCTTGAATCACAAATATAAATGTTAAATGTTTATATGAAAACAATCAGCCATTTCTATATTAAATATTTAAAGTGTCCATCTACTCATTAATAATTTGTATTAAGCCATATCAGAAAGCTAAGGGCAAGAAGTATAAGGAAATTATTCATCTTAATCACTGGCCCAACTTAAAATAGTCACATCAGCCAGTGCTATTCTGCGCTACTGTTCTTGCTTGCCACCCTCAAAAAGTCCCTAGCTTTACTATGAAGAGTGTACTTTTTATTAACTTCAAATTAATCCCTAAGATCTTCTGCATCAGAGGCAATAGCAAAAAACATCTTTACCTCATCCTGTTAAACACTCTATTTTCCAAATTCTTTCTAATAGTAGTGGTTATTGTCTACATCAGTAGGTTATTTTCAAGGGTGATGCTTGAATCATTAATCCACTCCAGCAGCAATGTCTGCAATAGATCAGACATTATTATTGTAAGTCCAGTGCCACTGCCAATTGAGGAGATGGATGCTACCTTAGTGTACCCACACAACTCATATTAGGGGAAAAAAACCAGCTATGCTGCATAACAGCATGAAATCCTCAGGATACGTAGTTCTTGGGGACATGCCATTCTAATACACACCATCAGGGTTAGACTCACCAGTGGGATCCATTCCATGAGTTCTAGATTGTTTGCTGTTTCTCTTGCACATAACCTGATATATCTCCCTCTCTCTTGAGTTTTTGGTGCAACCATTGTTTAGTATCTTGTAGCAAGGAGTATGACGCAGGGAGCAACCTCTTTGGCAGTCTCACTGACTTTGAAACAAGCTGTGTTGTATTATTTGGCATCTTTCACTTCAACCCCTGGCAGAGGCCATGCAGGAAAAACTGGATTGAGCAGTGAGCTTCCTGGAGATGGCCTACCACTTTGCATGGCTGGCATGAGTACACCTTGGAGAGACATGGACCCAGTGGCCGTATCTCCGGATTGAATCTTTCTGCTAATATGCCTTTCTGTGTTTGTAATTTTTGTATTACTCAAGTATCTGTCATGTTGTGATTGAAGGTGGAGAGATCCCCACTGCCCAATGTCTGGTGTGCTTGCTTTCTGGGAATTAGCCCACTCTGTTGAGCAAATTTCCTGCAGATCAACATGAAGATAAACTTGCTTTGTTTTTAATAGCTAAGTAGTATTCAGGTTCCCCTCAGTGACAGTCAGGGGAGGGGAGAAAGGGGAAAATGGGAGGGAGGGAGGAATGGGAGGATACAAGGGATGGGATAACAATTGAGATGTAATATGAATAAATTAATAAAATATATTTAAAAAGAAGATGTACTTTCATGAATTAACGATATTTAGATGAATTAATGATTTCATAATTATTGATAATTATTTTATAGAATTTATGAATTTTTTAAGTAATTTTAAGCCCCACTGCAGAAAAGCAAAATGGTTCAAAAGGAGTTCTGTGAACCTTTACATGTCAGACACATGTAAATTGCACCAGGAAAAAATTTAGATCTTGACCAGATTTATGATCAAAGACAAATACTCACTCTAGGTTTGGTTTAGAAATGAGATCATGGGTCATGGTGTATAAAATAAGCCATGAACAGAGAATATATAATTAGCTAATTTAGCTATGCGAAACTTTAAAAGTAAGACTAAGATAAATGGCCTGTTTTTTGTTTTTTTGTTTTTTTTGTAAATAGATTGTAACCAACTAGTATAGGGTGAAAACTTGCTATAAACTCTGATGTAAAAAACACTATTGCTCTGAACTTTCATTGAACTCCTGGAATGAAATTTAGCTGAAGAATATTTAGTTAGATGCAAGTCTTAATGGAAAGACATGTAAATAGTAATCCTTCTTTAACTGCTCAAACCTTGTTAATCTTAAACTTTGTTAACCTATGAGATGAAAAACTATTGCTTTGAACTTACAATGAATTTGTGGAATGAAGAGATAGAGAACAAATATTTAGTTAGGTATGAATTTTAATGGAAAAACACAGAATCAATAATCCTGCTATAACTCCCTCTTGAGCTTTTATGGCTATGAGGTAATCTTTATTCTTATGTAGAGAACTTTGTTTCAGAGAGTATAAAAAGAACTAGGGGAAAAAGTTGTTGGAACCTGTGGGGTTTACTCCATCCATGAGATGTGTGTGTGTGTGTGTGTGTGTGTGTGTGTGTGTGTGTGTGTGTGTGTGTGTATATACATATATATATAAAATTGTGTGCACATGTGTATGTGTGTGTTGCTCATTCCATTCCATGTATGTGTGTATATATGTGCATGTATGTAAAGCTATTGGAGCCTGGCTTTGTTTCACTCGCCAAGTGTGTGTCTCTGTGTGTGTTATTTTTCTCTATCATCTGGCTATCATCAATAGGCCACTGGCCATCACCAGTGGCAATGTAAGCTGGATCTCATCACCTCCGGCCTTTCCCTGCTAGCCACTATCATTGATAGTTAAGGCAGATGCCAGAAGTTATGGATTTTCAAGAGTTACAAGAATTAAAAGAGTTCAGATCTTTCCAACAGCTACAAGCAGTACTGTCCCTGAGTGACCAGGAGCAATCAGATCTGTCCCCTAAAGAGTAAAATTTGTCCAGAGCTTCTTGCCAGTTACAGGCCTTGGTGGCCTCCAGTCACCAGAAATAATCAGCCCTGGCTATCATTCCCTCTACTTCCTTTTAAATGCTGCCTGTTATCACCATGAGCTCATGAGAGGCCAGAAACTATCAAATTGTGGTTCCTTTATTCAAATCTATAACCCACCTGTGTTTAACCCTGTATTCCAAAGCTGGCCTTTTACAAGCCCTGAAGTACTTCTTTTAAAATATCTTTCCTGCATTCTCTTCTTTCTCAGTTATTATCCCCAATAGAAATAAAGATTATTCTTTATTATGGGAACTGTTCTACACTGACATGTCTTCTAATTTACCATTTTACACAAAACTCATACATCGATTTTATTTACTCTCTCATTTATTGTGGCTAATTCCTGATTTGTTATTTAATAATTAAAATTTCTAGTGTTTACCTGAGAGATCCTTTCATTTTTTCATATTTGACATAGTCACTAGGCATATTAGTAAAGAATTGAGACATTAGTTTACTACCACTCTTTTATTGGTTTATTGTTTTAGTTTTATTTCTTCAAATTCTACCAAGTGACAAGGAAGTATTCTTCTTATTGTAGGAACTTAGAGAAGACATGGATGAAATAAGCCCCTGAATCTGGCTACTGGTCTGACACAGGAGGCCTCCATGTTTTGGAGGCCTAAGAGATAATCTTGTAGTTGAGATATCCAGTGAGTTAAGGGTTTTGACCAAACTAATAAAACACTAGCATCAGTTTCCCTGGTGACTGTACTAAATGAGACAAGAATGACAAGAGTACTGCTAAGTCCAATGTGGCAAACGATAAAATGTGGCCCTGCAGAGAGATTTGCACAGACTTTCTGGATTCTTTATACAGGGTAAAGGAAACAACTTTATTTTACAGCTTGGTATATTTAGAGAGAAGAGAAGGTTTGCTGGGAGTGTCAGGCTTTATCTGGAAGTTTAGAGGCCACGAGGATTCTGATAGTCTGTGAAGACAATTCTCCAAACAGTACGTCTATTCGTCTATTCTTTTTGGATATTGGACTACCCTCCAGTCTTCCATAAAGACATATGGATGTGAAAGGTAGGATTAAGAGAATGACAGATTGCCCTTGATAGTCTTCCTTTGATGAAAGCATTATAGACCAGCTCCATAACAGCAACTCCCCATTTCTGTGTATGTACCAACATGGTCAGACAGACATACTTCCCTAATTTGGGGTTTCTTCGATGTAGATGTAACCTGTAATTTGTAACAATAGTAATATCAATTAGGACTTTTGTAGTTTGAGCATGAGGAAGATTGAAAAACTAATTGCTGAAGTTTTCATAAATGCAGTAGTGAATTGTTCCTTAAAAACTATAGCAAGGTATGAACAGTTTAGGACTAAACCTCTTGATGTGATTGGCTATAATACTACAATTAGAGCTGCATGTTAGCTGACAACAAAAACCAGTCCTACTAATGAGCAACCTCTTTTTAGCCATTAGCCTTTAACTCCTGTAGCCTCACATATTACAGAAAAAAATGTCATCTGTTTTGAGTATTGCCCATAAGGTTTTGCTGAGTGTGTACCACTGGAGAATACACACACTTACTCACAACATAGATAAATTTAGTGAGTATTTACCTGGAAGATATAAGCATAATGGTATGCTTTCATCATGTTGCAGGTTGCTGTGTATGCTACCAGAGTAGACAATAAATCATCAGCCTTTCATAGGTTTTAACACAATAAATTGTAACAATGGTTGTCCTGAGGAAATATGCCTGTAGGAGTTATAGTGGCACATGTTCTGGAATTAAACACATAATTCAGCTTACATTTAAGAACATCTCCATTTAAGGGATTATAGCTGATAATGACAGTGGGCAAAGATCCTGGGACTGAGCTGTCGTTAACAATGTACCACTATCCTTTTTGCTAAGTCAGAGTAACATTGAAACAAGTCTTAGTAACATTACTTTACCCATATATCATCATGCCTCTCATCTCTCATCAGAGATGATTCTTCTTGTTGTACATGGCAAGTAACCAAACCAAACTATGTTCAGTGAGCACAGAATAAGGTACTGTAGAGTACGCACCCACTAATGAGACTGCCATACCACATCACTCAACCAGGGTTTAGGATTTCTTGTTGAAGAGAAAAGGGAAATTGTAAATCACATAGGTGGTGAATGAGAAGAAACAGTTCTTTCCCAACAGAGCAGAGCAGTTTCACAATAAGCTCAAAGAGGATGTTATAGCATGCACGACCCCTGTGCAAGCATAAAACAGATATATGCCATCAAGTGAGGGAGAGGTGGACATGAAATTCTATTCCTAGATAAAGTGCTATTGGAATTTATTAACTGCTGTGAAAGGGAGTATTACTTATTTTTCGAGGCTGTGATCTTTGGTTTATCAGTTGTACTCCAAGACAACTCATTGGTGTAACAAAATACCAGAAAATAGGCAATCTGAGGAAGGAAATAATTTATTTTGGATGGAATTTGATAGGAAAGAAACTGGAGCTGGGGATATGGCTCAGTGGTTAAGAGCGCTGGCTGTTCTTCTAATGGTCCTGAATTCAATTCACAGCAACAGCATGGTGGGCCATAACCATTTATAATGAGATCTGGTGCTCTCTTCTGGCGTGCAAGTCTACATACATACAGAACACTGTATACATAATAGATAAATAAATCCTAACAAAAGGAAGAAACCACTTTTTTAGACAAAGCAACAATGGCAGAATGCTGCCCTGTCACATTGCATCTGAGCTCAGGAAGCCAAGAGTGGATAGGAAAGGTGGCTGGATAGAAAACTTGGATAGAAAATTACACTTTCTCCCCAGAGCCTATAATCTCAAATGTGTCCCAAGCTTCCTAATTGGTTCCACTAGCTGCAAGTGTTCAAAAGAATGAGCCTAAGGTAGACATTGGAAAATCAAGACACAACAAATTTCTATTAACTTTGGGAATGAATTTTAGATACTTATGGCATCCTGTATTATGCATTTATTTGAAGCAATATACAATCAATTTTTAATCAACTGAAATATGTTGAAAATGTTTTACAATCAACAATATCATATATTCAGCAACAGTGGATCATGTGTTAGCTATCAGACACATCTATTCAATCACAAAATAATGGTAAAATTGTATGTGCACCGAGAATTCCTTTTACTTATGAACACATAATTTTGATATGCATTATGAGGGCAGATGCTGCTTGGGGGTTTAGAAAGCAGGATTGTGTCTCTGGAGCTGAGGTAAAGTGTGAAAATTGAGCCTCCTGATGCAACATGCTGGGAGCGAACCCTAGTTACTCCGCAAGAGCACTGCACACACTTTTAATCTCTGAAACATCTCTCAAGTTCCCCAAAGGGTTTTAAAGAACAAACTTCTTTGTGATTCATTATAAGGAAATATTTGACTGATATATATGTACATTTCTGGGGCCATGCCAGGATTTCTCAGATAAAAACATTCATAAGTTGAAATGTTTAAGAACCTCTGGCCCAGAGAAGATGAAAGTGAAAACCAGAAGTTTGAATTATTACTTACTTATCAGTATCCGAGACCGTGAAGACTTTAAAACATGTGACCTGACCATGGGTATCCATGTACTCTCATTTACTTAGCCAATACCATTTGTCAAACATAATTTGAGTTCACCTAGGTAAAATATGAATACTCAAGGTAGAACACAGTGTGCACTGGCTACGTAGCCAGTAGCATCATTGAGGTCGTAGTTGAAACTGAGATTCTAAAATTACACTAATGTGTGAATGCTAGTGTATGTATTCATTGTGTACAGGCACCTGTGGAGAGCAGAAGAGTTTGACGAGTTCATTGAAGCCAGAGATGCATGAAAATATGAGCCTATCCTCATTGGTGCTAGGATCTGAACTCCTGTCTTATGGAAAATATTACACACTCTTAAAAACTGAGCTGTCTCTCCAGCCTCAACGTCTTTATTCTGTAAATAGGTATTGATCTAACAATAAAAGTAGTAACAGGTGTGACGGAAGCATTGTGCATAGTCCTTGTTTGAAGGTGTTGTGTTTCACATATTTTACCACAAGGCCCTTCTTTGTTCTCTTTAATAAGGTAGAAGTGTCCTAACTCATTTCCTGATATGCATCAGATTCATCATGTAGACAAACCAGTGGAGTGGAGAGAACAGACCGTTCTGCCAGAACAGTGGAGAACTCTGCATCAAGACTTGGCACCTGTTGTTCCTATTCATGATGTTCACACACACACACACACACACACACACACACACACACACACACACACACACCCCACATCCTCTTTGTTCATTTGGCCAAGGATTGTGTCCTTCAAGGGTAGACATGAATGATCTAGTATTATGATTTATTTTGTGGCATTACAACCACACATTTGCAAAAATACAAGCCAAGAGAGGCAATACCAAAAGACAGCTTTCGGAGAATAAAGATAAACTCCTGTGACGGCCACCTGTAGCAAAGTTTCCATTCCTCCAGACAAAACAAAATAAATTAGGCAATCTTACTGCAAAACTTACCTATTTTCTTCCTTTGGTCCTATAATTTTTGTGTGTGGTAAGTGCCAAAGGCACAGTTTGAAATTTTTAATTTTATTTCCTCTTCTAAATTTGGCTAAATTATAAACAAATCCATTTTTCTTTTCTATGTTTTTTCTTTCTTTTTTTGAAAAATTTTAATTAATTTATTTATATTATATCTCAATGGTTATTCCATCTATGTTTTTTCTTATTAATTTCCTACAGCATACAAGAGCATGATGGTTTGCCAAGCATAGACAGACAGATTTTGATCATGCCATTATCAATAGAGCTTCGTGCCTGCTTAAAAGTAAAAGAAAACAGTTTTAAAATGTTTTAATGTTTCTTAAGAGGATTATAACAAAGATAGAAATTATATTGATGCAAAGGTCATGATGAGTTTAAAGAAAGACATTGGAGACATTCCCAAAACTCCTAATAGTTTTCTGTTCTTTACAAAACTACAGTAAATAAATAAATTGTATTGACACAGGAGTTCAAGACAAAGTCATAGAGATAGGCATATTGGGTCAGTTTTGGATAAACTTGACATGCCAGGACTTTTCTGATGTTCTGGAAAGACAAAAGGACAAGCTGCCTCTAAGTAACAAGGGTACATAATATTTTTAAATGATAGCTTTATTTTAAATATAAAAAAGGAAAAGAAAGAATCAACTAAGGGTAAAGAAGACATGTTTAGATTATCAGGTGGAGGGATTGATCTTTGATTTGTTAACTATATGCCAACTTAAAACAAAATCAAATAGAGTCACTTTGTTTAACATCTTTTGTAACTTCAAGGTTTTTTTTTCTTTTTTTTCCTTTTTTTTAATTAATTTATTCTTGTTACATCTCAATGTTTATCCCATCCCTTGTATCTTCCCATTCCTCTCCCCCCCCCCATTTTTCCCATTATTCCCCTCCCCTATGACTGTTCCTGAGGGGGATTACCTCCCCCTGTATATGCTCATAGGGTATCAAGTCTCTTCTTGGCAACCTGCTGTCCTTCCTCTGAGTGGCACCAGGTCTCCCCCTTCAGGGGACATGGCCAAATGTGAGGCACCAGAGTACGTGAGAAAGTCATATCACACTCTCCACTCACCTGTGGAGAATATTCTGACCATTGGCTAGATCTGGGAAGGGGTTTAAAGTTTACCTCCTGTATTGTCCTTGGCTGGTGCCTTAGTTTGAGCGGGACCCCTGGGCCCAAATCTGCCTATCATATTGTTCTACTTGTAGGTTTCTAGGACCCTCTGGATCCTTCTACTTTGCTATTCTCCCGTGCTTCTCTCATTTAGAGTCCCAATAGGATGCCCTCCCCTCTGTCCCAGGTTCCTGGTAAGTGAAGACTTTCGTGGGACATGCCCCGTGGGCTAGTATGCAGATATAAGTGAGTATATACCATTTGATTCTTTCTGCTTCTGGGTTAACTCACTCATTATGATCATTTCTAGCTCAATCCATTTATCCACAAATATCGGGAATTCCTTGTTTTTAATAGCTGAGTAGTATTCCATAGTGTATATGTACCACAGTTTCTTTACCCACTCTTCTACTGAGGGACACTTAGGCTGTTTCCATGTTCTGGCTATTATGAATAAGGCTGCTATGAACATGGTTGAGCAAATTTTCTTGTTGTGTGCTGGAGCATCTTCTGGGTATATTCCAAGGAGTGGAATAGCTGGGTTTTCAGAAAGCCCTATTCCCATTTTTCTGAGATAGCACCAGATAGATTTCCAAAGTGGCTGTACTAGTTTGCATTCCCACCAGCAATGAAGGAGTGTTCCTCTCTCCCCACATCCTCGCCAGCATGTGGTATCACTTGAAATTTTGATCTTAGCCATTCTGATGGGTGTAAGATGGAATCTCAGAGTTGTTTTGATTTGCATTTCCCTGATGACTAAGGAGGTTGAGCATTTCTTTAAGTGTTTCTCAGCCATTTGATATTCATCTGTTGAGAATTCTCTGTTTAGTTCCAACTGGACCCATATTTGTCACCTTGCACAAAACTCAAATCCAAATGGATTAAAGACTTCAACATAAAACCAGAGACACTAAGTCACTTAGAAGAAAAAGTGGGGAAGAGCCTGGAACATATTGGCACAGGAGACAACTTCCTGAACAGAACACCAACAGCCCAGGCCTTAATGTCAACCATTAATAAATGGGACCTCATGAGGCTGAGAAGCTTCTGTAAGGCAGGAGACACTGTCAAGAGAACAAAGCGACAGCCTACAGACTGGGAAAAAATCTTCACCAACCCTACATCTGACGAAGGTCTAATATCCAAAATATATAAAGAACTCAGGAAATTAAACACCACCAAACCAAATAACCCAGTTGAGAAATGGGGCTTGGAACTAAACAGAGAAATGCAAGATTATTTTGTTCAACTTTTACTTAATGTGTTGTACATATGCAACTCATTTGAAAATGTGATGTAAAGTTCTAGTCTTATGAAAACTAACTACTGCAAACTGTTCAGGATGGTTGGAGATGCAAGTTAGTAATGAGTCATCTATAAATCTTACTTGTAGTATTGTCACATACTGGCTTGGTTTATTATACATTAAGCTTTATTTAGTCCCTTATATATGTTTTCAAGGTTAAGCAGATAGTTCATAGCTAGAAACAAGCAATGTTTGTCTATTTAGATATACTGAGATATATAAATAAGTTGATCAATTGATAAGTAAATAGATACATAGATAAATAGATAGATAAATGATAGATAAATAGAAAGAAAGATAGATAGATAGATACTGATATGAATTATAGTAAATTGATAGATGGTCTTCAAACACTTCAGAGATCTACAAAATATGAGATTTAGTAATAAAGGCTTTTCTGACAGAGACATATCTGTTCTTGGCAGCACCTCCAATCTACTTCAGTGAAGATGATGGCCATCAAAGAAATAAATGTGGCAAAATAGCCACTGGACCAAAAAAACCCTGCTCTTATCTGTACTGCTGATAGAAGATTGACTGTCCAAACTGTGATCAAGCGTGACACTGTGATAAAGCACGAATGTCCAGCTTTGCAGAGGCTAGGTCAGCCAGTCCTTCAAAATTCCTGATACACATAAAAGTCTGTCAGATATTCTGGGCCAGTTTGCTGTCCAGTCAACTCTCTGTCATGTCTACACTTTTAGAAGCTGCTTTCCTGCACTTCCTTCAAATTATGTAGTATTTCCGTCTAAAGTCTCTTATGGGGTTGAAGACTAAATAGCCATGGCATTACTACAATTATGTTTTAGCTATTTAAGATATAAAGACATGCTTATAGATTGATAACTATAAGTTATAATAAGAAAGTGATTTAGGAAAACATTGGACCCTAGGATAGGACTCACCTAGGATAGGACACATAGTTGAATATGATCTCCTAGATTGTCAAATGCAAATGGACTGGGCCTTGTAAATGTAACTTTCACTGAATAATTTTTATAATTATTCTTATTGTATATATTTTATTTTTTAACAGAAACAAAGATATGTAGTATAACATGTATTTGTTTTGATCTCAAGTATGGGATGTGAAACAGATTTGTGTAAGGATG
Source organism: Acomys russatus (assembly GCF_903995435.1). NCBI lineage: Eukaryota > Metazoa > Chordata > Mammalia > Rodentia > Muridae > Acomys > Acomys russatus. The sequence continues at coordinate 41,401,547 of NC_067143.1, read as the reverse complement.
TATGGGTTTTTTTTTCCACTGAAAATAAACCTGTAAGAGTATAGGTGATGTTTGTCCACTAGAAAAGGAGCCACCTCTTGTTGGGGCATGGTCTATGCCAAAATCCTAGTACAGACTCTAAGGCGGGGTTTTTGTTTGTTTGTTTGGCTGTTCATCATTCCACTTCAAGACACTCCTAGAGAGAACCAGTCCAGCCAATGCTTCATGATTCTGGGTTCCAACTGCTGCTCCAGGTTCCACTCACCTTTGCAGAATTACTGGTTTGCTGTTTACTGGGTCTACTGGAATCCTGCCAACTATGCCCATGGAATTGCTCCAAAAAAACTGAGTCTAAAAATGTCTAATTCTCCTGTTCTGGTTAACCTCCTTTCTCTTCTATCTAGTGTAGATGGGTTGGAAGGGAGGCATAAGCATGAAGAACACCAAATAAAGCAGATTGGAAAGAGTTAGAAGCCTGTACACACTCTCCACACAGCCAGCTCTCCCAACTCTTCATCCAGTGCTTACCTGGTGACTTCCCTAAATTTTCCTATCCTGACTTCTCCTCAAACCATCAAATCTAGCCTGTTTCCTATGTCATGTATGTTGTACTCATCAGGCCACCCCCTTCCTGGGCTACAATCTAACCCTATGATTCTTCCAAGACCAATTCTACCTGCTAACACCCAGAGGTATGCTCCTTGTTACAGATGGGCTGGTAAGCAGTTGGGGAGAGGCTGTGAGAGACCGGAACTCCAAGCTGCTCAGAAGCAGCTCAAATATGTTCATAGCAGCCTTATTTGTAATAGTTAGAACCTGGAAACAGCAAAGATGTCCCTCGAGTGAAGAATTGATAGAGAAACTGTGGAACATCTGCACAATGGAATACTACTCAGCTGGAAACCTTAAATTTTGCAGGCAAATGGATGGAATTAGGAAGGGCCATACTAAGTGAGATAACCCAGACCCAAAAGGACACTCATGGTATATACTCACTTATATGTGGATTTTAGCCCAACATAGACGTCCTCTGAGAGACTCCACCCAGCTGGGGATAGGGACAGTTATGGAGACAGAGTACCCAGAGTGTAAGGTGGCCTTGCCAGGCCACAGAGGTTACATGTAGTACGGGGCGCACTAGATAAGCTAAGGTCAGATGTTAGGGGAGGAGGGCTCCCCTCTCTAAGGACTAGGGGAAGGAGGGAAAGGACATGAGTGAGGGGATGGGATTGGGAATTGATGAGGGATGGGGCAGGAACAGGAGGGATTAAGGGATGAGGCTGCAATTGGGATGTAAAGAATTCAAAATGCAGAATAAGCAGGTAGCATATATTGTTAATCTTACTACATTGGAGTAGCTCTGAGATTGGCAGGGATATGAATATAAATGCATGGTGAGGCTTCATGTTGCCCATAGACTCTCTGTGACTTACTACTAGAGGCCATTCTTAGCATGGCATGAAGGAAGTTTTGCAAATACCTTACTTCTGTTCATACAATGAGCAGAGAATCAGCCTTAATTGCTGTGCACTTCCTGCATACTTCATACAATTATGATGATAGAACTGTATAATGATTGTGAGAAATTACGTTTTCAGAACAAAAGAACTAGACACTGACGTTGGATCAGACCTGACAGGATCCATTCCTCTCAGCATGCTGCATGCTGACTTCCTGAATCCTCCTTGCTCCAGCCCCAGATGCCTCTCTTGCTGGGCAGCTCCCCCGACAGCATTGTAGAAAGCTTCCAAGCCCATCTGGACCAGCATTTCAATCTCCTATTAAGCCTAGACAACATTTAGAAACTGGACCACAGATGCAATCCCTGGCTTGCTTAACCATTTCCCACAGTTTTGGGGGCCCATTCTCAGGTATTATTTGCTCCAATTCAACCTGAAGAAACCTTAAGAGAACGGCACCCCATTCCCTCTCAGGGGGGTCGGGTAGGTTTCTGTTTGCTCTCTTGGTCTACAAATGCTTATTTTCACTGGGAGGTAGTTATAGGTTATTATTGGTCTTATACTGAGAGAAAACTAGCAGGAACTCAGGGATGCCTTTTTTTCTTTTATCTTTCATCCATAGATAAGGAGATAGTAGCTGAAAAGAAAGAAAGTGGGATATAGAAATACAGAGGCAGGATAGAACAAAAGGTAGATTATTGAACCTACTCCTTAACTCCAGGCCTTAATTTTTACTCATAATGAAGGTTATTTCTCAGTCATTGGTATAGAATTTTGTATATTGATGGAAAACATGGACGTGTCAAATACTAGCCAGATTTTAGCACAACAATATATATTATAAGTCTAACAGACAGATATGACTCTATAGATACATGAGGTAAAATAGTTAAATAAGGTCTTCAAAACCTCATAGACCAACAGAATATGACTTTAAAGATGTTTTTATTATTCTAAAGTTTCTTTGACAGCAAGACAAGTTAACTCCTGACAACACCTAGATGAGCTCAAAGAAGATGATGAGCATCAAAGAACCTCCTTATGGAGTTGGCTTCAAGTGTGGTTAACCAGCCACTGGGCAAAATGTCCTCATTCCTGTCACGAACAGAATTCTGCCTTAAAATGGGCAGTTTAGATGCAGGCAGAATTGACGGCCGATCTCTGCCAAGACAGGGTAAGTAAGTACTCAATAGTAACAGCCTAGCAAATAAGTCTGGCAGAGATATTGGACTAGAAGTCTGAAGATGAGGCTCCAATGTTATAGAGAGTGTTGGGTGACTATTCAGGCAGTAAGCTGTCTCAGTCATTTTGTTCATTTTGGAAGCTGCTAACCTGTGCTACCAGTTCACTCAGGCATTTAAGTTTTACTCTTTCTCAAGTCTCTGAGGGGCATTGAAGACCAGATAATTTAGTTTTACAATCAAGTTTAGTTGGTTAGGGGATAAGATCTTTTTAGATCAAGATAAAGGAGTTAATAGAGACGAGATATGATAGATATTGAATTTCATTCAGAAATTTAGACCTAACAAGACAGGAAAGACATTTACTTCAAGTTTGACAAACACAAATAGCCAAATCACTATGAATGTAACACCTATATAACACATGATTGTCACATGGTTCTTCCTGCTGTATGTGGTTTGTTTTATGCATGTGTAATAAAAAAAAGAGGCAATGATATCATTTTCATCTGACCAGTCATTAATATCACATTTATATAAAATGGGGTGAATTTCTTGATACAGCCAAGGCTACTCCAGTTGGCTGCATATGGTTAAGTTGTAGAATATATATAATTTTTACAAGGTTCTGTTCTCAAATTCTGAATATGATTTTCAGTTTGTAAAGAATTGTTCTTTTCAAACTTTGTTTTTCCATTTTGTTTTTCTAATGCATTCTGTAAGCATGTAGTCAAGTTGAAAGGTCTAAAACAAGAAATTTTACATAGAACTAAGAGCCAACGCTCACTCATTTTTCCCTGAGTTTCTGAAAATCCCCAAATAAACATTGTATTTACTTTGATTTCCCTCTGACCAGAAAACTGCTGGTATTTTATAATGAGAGATTTACTTCATGCTGTGTCCTTTAACCCAAGACAAAAATAATTAATATTAGTCTAATTGACTATAAGTAATGGAAGATCTTACTAGTAAGCAGGGAGCCAGATAATTATCATGGTGCTTCAGCTTGTAGTCTGTCAGCAGTGCTACAAACTTGAAAAGAACCTAACATTTTTTGTCTTCTCTTTTGAGACAGGTTCTTTTGTGTACTAGGATTACCTCAAACTCCCTGTGTAACTAGGTAGACCTTAAACTTTTGGTCCATCTGCTTCTGTCATCCAAGTGCTCAGATTTCAGGTATGTACTGCCACACCCAGTTTTCTGTGGTGTTGAGGATCAAACCCGGGGCTTCATAGGTATTAGGAAAATACCAACTGAAGCACAACTCTATTCCCTAAAACAAATTCTTGATGTCTGTGTCATCAGTCTTCTCAGAGTAAAGCCTACTTTTGCAAGGAAATTGACTCTAATTTCCTTGGATCTAGGCAGGTGTTTATGTCACTGAAAGCCTAAGTAAGTGAAAACAAACTCAGGATCCCTATCCACTCAAAAATCACAAGACATTCCTCTCTTTGATCTTCTCGCCCCCCCCCCCCGTTTGCTTTGTAGGGTTCTCCTCAGAACCCCATCCTAATCTTTCCTGCAATATCACTGTCACCAAGTCAGTATGTGTTAAGCCCCTCCCCTTCACTGCTGCAGAGGCCACTGGCTCCTGCCTTATTTCAGGGCTTTTGCACATTCTGAATGATTGTTACCCAGGTTTACCTCCGTGAGCCTGAAGATCTATCCTTACAGCCAGGAGGAAGGCAAAAAAAAAAAAAAAAAAAAAAAAAAAAAAAAAAAAAAAGAGAGAGAGTTTTTTTCCTTTTATTTTTTTATTTTATTTTATTTTTTGAGACAGGGTTTCCTATGTAGCCTTGGCTGTCCTGGACTAACTTTGTAGACAAGGCTGGCCTCAAACTCACAGCAATCCGCCAGCCTCTGCCTCCTGAGTGCTAGGATTAAAGGCTTGTGCCACCACAGCCCAGCTGAAGAAGAGAGATTTTAATCCCCCTCTTTAAGGGCACCTCCTGAGCCCCTGGAACATCCCTTGTCCAAACCCATCATCTGGCCAGTGACTTCTAGGACAAACTCTTATCAGGTGATGTCTTCCACCACAGACAGGCATGGAATCCCTTCAATGCCAGATTACCTCCTTGGTGGGAGTTTCTCCAGAACCAGACAGCCCTGGATGTAATTGATGTGTTCTTCCCTGAGGAAGACTGTTTCTCCAGATCTCAGCTTTCCTTAGTAGCCTGTAGTTCTTTTACTAGGCTTGAGACCTCTTGTTAACATGGGTATTGGTTTCACTCTTGTTTGGTCTTGTTTAAATAGCTATGTTGGTAAGACTTTATAAGTGTAGCTTCTAGAGGACATAATCTCATGGCAAACTTTCCATTCCTCTGGTTCTTAAGTCTTTCCACCTCCTATTCCTCAATTATTCCTGAGGTATTGTAGATGTACTGGTTTGGCCTGGGTTCCACAACTCTGTATTTTGAAATGTCTTAATTTTTTTTTTGTAATGGTCTCCATCTGTTACAAAGAGAAGTTTCCTTGCAAAAGGGTAAGGAATCACTTCTCTGTGGGAATAAGAACAAATATTTGGAATATAGTTAAGAATTACCCTGTCTTAATAAAGTGGCAGTTATAGATTTTCCTCCCAGATCTATGATTTTACTATCCCTGGGTAATTGGCTAGGTTTCTAATACCAGGCATGATTTCCATTTTGTTGAATGGTCACTGAAGGCCAATGAGAGAGCTTATGCATGCCACTCCTGAACCCTTAGTTATATAGTGCCATGCTTGGCTGTTATTGTGTCTCATAAACTTCATAGGTAGGTAGGACTATTGTTTACTTTCTTCCTTTGGAAGCTTGTATGGCACCCTCTGGTACCACGAAAGCTTGTCTCAAGAAGGAGGCTGTCAGGTCAGTTCCAGGTCAGGTCTTCTAGGTCTATGTCTGAAATGCATGATGTCTTCAGAAGGTAACATGTATTTTTAACTTTGGGGCTAGAATTTAAGTTATCCAATGACAAAATGGGAAACAGTGTTTAATAAACCTACATGGAATGCTGAGACTGAAGGTGAGGAAGCCTTGTGGAGCTGAGGAAAACTTCAAAATTCCATAACAGTTTTTTTTCACTACTTATTAGTGCACTCTGAAGTCAACAGATATATATATATTTTTAATTTACATGGTAGCTGTAGCCCCCAGACTGTTATCTTGGTGACTGGAGACAGCATTTGGCTAGGTTTTAAGGCTGATGAAAGGGCTCAATCACAAAAAATACATGTGAAAATATCTTCTATGTTTTAAAGCACAATGTGGAATAGAATAGAGAGGACACTAAAGAGAGTAGTTGCTGAATGATTGTGGAAATTAATTCTTTTTGTCTCAGTTTAGTTAACAGAAAGATCAGATGATAAAACATGTATTATGAAGTTTTGTTTGAGGATTAAACAATCTTATATAGCAGAAATGCTAATATAAAAACTAAGAAATTATTATTTTATTAATTTCTTTCAGTTACTTGCACATCTTTGTATTTTCCACAGTATGTCTTAGTTAGGGTTCCATTGCTGTGAAGAGACACCATGACCAAGGCAACTTTTATAAATGAAGATATTTAAATTGATTCTGGTTTACAATTTCAGAGGTTTAGTCCATTATCATCATGGTGGGAAGCATGTCAGCATGCAAGCAGATATGGTGCTGGAAGAGCTGAGGTTCTACATCTAACCACCACATTCTACTCCCTGCCTTCCCTAGGCTTGTAGCTATAACACAATGCAAAGTGCATTTATTCCAGCTTTAAAAGTCTTTATTGTCTATCACAGTCTCAACAATGTTTAAAGTTCAAATTTCTGAAATTCATGCAATCTCCCAACTGTAATCCCCTATAAAATAAAAATAAAAAAAGATCGCATACATCCAATATGTATTACAATTCTAAACTGTGGGGAAGGGAGCATAGTGAGGGAATTCTGGACCAAAGCAAGGTCCACAGCTGGGCAGAATTCAAACCCTTCATCTCCATGTCTGACGTCCAAATGCCCTTCAGATCTCCAACTCCTTTTAGCTTTGTTGACTGAAACATACTTCTTTTTCTTTGCCTGTTTCCACTCCATGTTAGCACTCTCCTTCGCAGGTATCTCCCATGACATGTAGAATATCTTGGGGTCTCCAAGGCAATCCAGGCTTTATCTTCACTTCTTCATGCAATGGCCCTTCAAGGTATCCATGCAGAGACACCATTGCCACACACCTGATCACAGAGAAAGATTCCATAACCCCTTTCACACAATGTGCTCTCTGAGACTCCATGCAGGGACATCCCTGACACATTCCTGGCCCTAGCAGCTTTCCTTAGTTGTAGAGGAAAATTTCATAACCCAGTTCTTCCATCTTTTATTCTAAAGTCAGAACTACATGGCCAAAGCTGCCAAGTTCTATTACTTTCGGGGCTTGGAATATGGCCGTCCTATTCAAGTGCATAATCACCAGCTTTCGCTTTGATGGTTTCCTTTACTGCCTATGCATGGATGTTCTGGAACTTGCTCTGTAGATGAGGATGGCCTTGACCTCAGAGATCTGCATGCTTCTGTCTCCTGAGTGCTGTGATTAAATGTATGTACTACCACTTCTGGACTTAAGCTTTTATTTAATTAATTTTCACAAAAAGGAAGCTTAGATGGGTGGGAAATCACAATTCCCTTAATTCCATTTAGTATCTGTAATCTGTTTTTCTCATTGAACACAGGATTTAGCTCCATCCACTTCCAGGCTCCCCTTTAATCTTTGAACCATACATTTTGTGTTTTTTCTTTTTAAGCTTGCCATGTTTCACTAAAGCACTTTTTATAAGACTGAACTACAGGACAGAGTCTATAGTAGGCTGTTTTGATATTTCTTTTACCAATGCAATTAATCTAAATCTCTTCACTTTAGTATCATGCAGACTCTTTAGACAAGGGCAAAAAGCAGCCAACTTATTCACCAAAATATCACTTGAATAATCTCTAGATAGCATTCAAAATTCTTTTCCTTTGAACCCTCTTGAACTAGGTCCCCATAATTCAAATGACCCTTAGCACTACTGCCTTCCATGCTTCTGAGTATGGCCCATTAAGCTCCACATAAAGGATTCCACTGTTTCTTAACCTAAAGTCCTCAAATTGCATTCTTCCAAACAAAAGCATGGTCAGCCTCTTACACCAATAACCCAGTTCCTGGTACCAACTTCTATCTTAGTTATAGTTTCATTGTTGTGATGAGACACCATGGCCAAGGCAACTCGTATAAAGGAAAACATTTAGTTGGGGATGGTTAAGATTCAGAGGCTTAGCCTGTCGTCAACATCATGGGAAGCATGGCAGCATGTAAGCCTACATGGTGCTAGAGGAGCTGAGAATTCTACATCTAACCAACATACACATCTCTGTGTTTTTCACAGTATAAGTAGTTGAACTATGTGTTCCACCATAGTTTTGATAATAGTTTGTGGCCTTATGTAATACACTTGAAGTGTTGGCCCAGTGTGCATTGAGATTGTACTTTTTTATGTAGATGTATTTATTTATTATTTATACTGGGTGTAGCCCCATCCCTTCTCTCCTCCCAGTCCCACTCTCCCTCCCTATTCTCCACCCCCCTTCCTCTATTCCCCAGGAAAGCGGAGCCCATGCCTTTCCATCCACCTCAGCTCATCAAGTTGTATCAGCACTGAGTGTGTCCTCTTCCCCTGTGGCCTGTCAAGGTAGTCCCACCGTGGGGAAGTGATCAAAAAGCTAGCAACAGAGTCCATATCAGGGACATCTCCCACTCCCCTTACTAGAGGACCCACATGAATCATGAGCTGACCTTTGGATACATCTGTGTAGGGGACCTAGGTCAAGTCCTTGTTTGGTGCTTCAATCTCAGCAAGCCCCTCTGGTCCCTGGTTAGTTGGCTGTATTGGTCTTCTTGTGAAGCTCTTGTCACACCTATGTCCTTTTCTCCACCCCCCCCACACTTTTCCACAAGATTCCCTGCACATCACCCAGTTATTGGCTTTGAGTATTAGTATCTGTTTCAAAGTGCTGCTGGGTGAATCCTGTCAGAGGACAATTCTGCTAGGCTTCTGTCTGTAAGCATAGGAGAGTATCATTGGTAGGGTGAGGGATTGGCTCATGGGGTGGGTCTTCAGTTTAGCTGGGCACTGGTTGAACATTTCCTCAATCTCTGTTCTATCTGCTCTATCTTTATCCCTGCAGATTTTGTAGGCAGGGTTAATTTTGGTCCACGTTTTTGTGGGCGAATTGTGTTTCTCTCCCTCTAACTGGCAATCTTGTCTAGTTAGAGGGTGTCCTCTTCAGTCACTATGGCTCCTGCTAATAGCAGTCTATGTTAGAGTCCTCCTCATATCCTCCTAAGAGCCTATTCTGACTTAGGTCTCCTGCTTGTCACAGAGATGTCCCCATCCATATTCCACTTTTCTTTGCAGGCCTTTTGTCCTCCTGCCTCTTTGCTGATCTCTACCTTCGTATTTCTCTGAGCTGCCTCTCCTACTTTGTTTCCTGTCTTGAAACACAACATCTGTCTTTTCTATTTCCCCTTATGAGTGATGTTTTAGTATCCTCCCCTGCATCCTCCTCGTTATTTATCTTCTTCGGATCTGTGCATTGTAGTATGTTTTTCCTGGACTATATGGCTAAAATCCACTTAAAAGTGAATACATACCAAGTGTGTCTTTCTGGGTCTGGGATAACTCACTCAGGAAGATCTTTTATAGTTACATCCACTTGCCTGCAAATTTCATGATTTCTTTGTTTTCAATAGATGAGTAGTATTCCATTATGTAAATGTACCACAGCTTCTTAATCAATTCTTTGGTTGAGGTACATCTAGGTTGTGTCCAGATTCTGGCCATTGCAAATAAAGTGGCTATGAACATAGTTGAACAAGTGTCCTTGCTGAGATTTTCCATCTTATACTCGTCAGAATGGCTAAGATCAAAATCTCAAATGACAACACATGCTGGCGAGGATATGGAGAAAGAGGATCACTCTTCCATTGCTGGTGGGAGTACAAACATGTACAACCACTTTGGAAATCAATCTGGTGCTCTCTCAGAAAACTGGGAATAGCTCTACCTCAAGACCCAGCTATACCACTCCTGGATATATTCCCAAAGATAGATTGTACTTTTGACTGCTCTGATTATCATAGAAATCTAGTATATTGTGGAATATAGCATATTGCAATGTATTATAGGAGACTTCTAGAGCTTTATTATGTTCAAGTAACTAATGAAAGGTCATTAATATTTGTGACCATTCTATGCATGTGCTATCTCTGTAATATGGAACCATGTAGTAAAAAAAAAATCTCTTGTATAGATCAGATAAGAACCAGTTGGTGGGTGGGTAGAAGGCTTCTGTTTCTTACTGAGAATGAAAATACCAAGTAATGAAAACAGAGAAGTAGAAACAGAGTTTGAGTTAGGTGAAAGGATATAAAATTTTACATGTCCCACCTCCTCGGTATCTAATATTAGTAATATTGTAATGCAGTATTTAAAAATGGAAATTTAAAAATTAATAAAAAACAAGGACATACGTTTGAAAGGCAGCAAGGAATAGTTTATGGGAGGGGTTAAGGGAGTAAAGGGAAGGGGGAATCATATGATTACATTATACTAAAAAATCAAATAAATAATTAAAAAAAATTTAACATAAGTGGGAAAAATATAAAAAAAAACAACAAAGGAAATAAGAACAACAAATACTAGAAATCAGTATACTGTGTATCCAGTGGCTTCTCTCTGATTTTGTAATAAATAAACTTCAATTAAAACAAGGTCAGAGTTAGGAGAGGAAACAAGACAAGTTGTAAAGAAGGCACATCTCTTTTTCTTGTCACTGTTTATCAATGTCTGAAGAGTCCCATGCCACGTGACACTTGGGACTGTCAGCACCACACTGTTTATAGATAGGTCCATCAGTTATAAAGCAAAGACATAATTGGAAGCAAAACAATTTGCTTCTACTTATGGGCAATTTGCCCAGAATCTTCTAGAATACAGGATGAAGGGTGTTAGAAAGGTCTCAGTGATAGAGAGGCTACACGGGGACTTATTAATTCAATGAGCACTGGCCATCTGGTCAAGGGCAGGTGATTGTTGTCATCAATAGTCTACTGTATCATTAATTTTAGAAAGAGGAGTTTACTTTGTCACATTAAACCTGAACCTCATGGCTAAGGACAGCAGAAATGTTTGCTGTTTCTCAGTATTACTGTCCTACTCCTGCCCAAATCTTACAGTGGCAGTCAGAGATTTGCTTACCATGGATTTTTTGTCCTACAATAAGCTGTAAAAATGCTAAGAACTTTATCAGTCCATAGTGTATCTGCTAGTCAGCTCACTTTATGAAGTGCATATGGTATTTGTACATAGGAGGACATCCTATTGGGACTCTAAATGAGAGAAGCATGGGAGAATAGCAAAGTAGAAAGATCCAGAGGGTCCTAGAAACCTACAAGTAGAACATTATGATAGGCAGATTTGGGCCCTGGGGTCCTGCTCAAACTAAGGCACCAGCCAAGGACAATACAGGCGGTAAACTTTAAACTCTACCAAGATCTAGCCAATGGTCAGAACATTCTCCGCAGTTGAGTGGAGAGTGGGATATGACTTTCTCACGTACTCTGGTGCCTCACATTTGACCATGTCCTCTGGAGGGGGAGACCTGGTGGCACTCAGAGGAAGGACAGCAGGTTACCAAGAAGAGACTTGATACCCTATGAGCATATACAGGGGGAGGTAATCCCCCTCAGGAACAGTCATAGGGGAGGGGAATAATGGGAATAATGGGAAAATGGGAGGGAGGGGAGAATGGGAGGATACAAGGGATGGGATAAACATTGAGATGTAATAAGAATAAATTAATAAAAATATTTTTAAAAAAGCAGTGTATGTACTTCATGTACCTATATTGGGCACCTGGGTTTATAGGACTGACACGTTTGCTCATGAAACTTGAGGATTCTATTACATGTGTATGTGTTTGTATGTGAGTTGTAAATGGTTGTGTGGTTTTATTTCTGTCTTTAAAAACTGTCATACATGAAAATCTCTGTAATACCAACTAGATTGGTGATTTATCTAGTTGGTATTACAGAGATTTTCATGTCCTTGAATCATAGCTTCAACATTTGTGTTGCTTCTAAATGTTACTGCTGTGTTTTGTAGTGTCTAGAAATAAATACTTCATGGAGAAATAAAACAGAAATTGACTAAAAGAAAGATAAAGGAAAGGAGAGATGGGAATAAGATGGATGTAGTCAATGAATACGGAAGATGAGAGGAAGTGATGGTGGGGCTTCCAAATTAGTAGGCAAGAATGTGGGGAAGGTGCCTTGAATGTTCTAAGAATGTTTGAAAGTCTGAGGTTATAAAAATTCAGTTTTCTGGAACTTTGTGTACATGCTGAGAGAGCTAGAAATCTTATACCTCAGTCATTACTGCTCTGTCGTAGAGTTCTAGAGTGTGTAGATCTTAGGGGGCTGTTATGTAATTTAAAGTTTTTTTTTTTTTTTTTTAGTAAAACATAACATGGGTTTATTGATGTACCAATCTCAGTTTTTGGCATTTGGATATGTTTTGAGTCTCATGGGCATGAGTTATCTTTTAGTTCTTTTTGATTGGAGACCATGGGTCCAAAATGAGAGTTGGAGAATATGAAAATTTTCTATAACCAATTATCATGTTTTCTTGAACGAGTTGACTGTGGCATTTGCCATTTACTGAGTGCCTACCACTGTACCAAATACTGTTTGTCAGACAATTGATTAGTTTAAACAATATATCAGCCTGGTAAGTTAGATAGGATGAAGAAAAGGATGTTTAAAAAAGTTGAGAAGATTCTTTCTTCTCTGGTACTTACTTAGATTGAGACTCATGTTGCTCTGTGCCAAATCTCCTAGTCAAATTAAATGCTTACGAGTTAGGAGGAAACTTAAAGAATTTTACATGAACATACTTTTGTTATCCTTGCATTAAGCTACTTAAACCTTTACTGATGTAATAATGGTAGTGTATGCTAAGCATGAAAAACTGTTTATTGTATTTTATCCTTGGGAGATAAAGGCTGATGTTACCCTCATTGCATAGGGAAAGAAGGTCAGAACTTTGTGCTCAAAGTTGAGTAAAAGTTGCTTTTTAAATGAATGAATGAATGAATGAATGAATGAATAAATAAGTAAATATTTAGTTTCCACTCCCTCTTTTCCCCCTGGATCTTCCTCCCCCTACCTTTTCTCCACATCCACTCCTCCTCCCTTTCTCTTCAAAAAAGAGAAGGCCTCCCGTGAATAGCAACCAGCTTGGTATATCAACTTACAGTGAGACTAGGCACATCTTTTCCTGTTGAGGCTGGAGGAGGCAGCCCAACTAGGGGAAAGGTGCCAAAGGCAGGCAATGGACTCAGAGACAGCCCCTGCTCCCACTGTTAGGAGTCGCACATAAAGACCAAGCACATCTGTGCAGAGGGCTTAATTCTGTCCCATGCAGGCTCCCTGGTTGGTGGTTCAGTCTCTGTGGGCCCCTATGGCCCTAGGTTAATTTATTCTGTAGGTTTTCTTGTGATACCCTTGACCCCTATGGCTCCTACACTATTTTCTCCCCTCTTTCATAGGATTTCCTATGTTCTGCCTTATATTTGGCGTGGGTCTCTGTATCTATTTTCGTCAGTTGCCGGATGAAGTCTAGCTGATGACAGTTATAGTAGGCTCCTGTCTGCAAGTATAGCAGAATATTGTTAACAGTATTAGGGATGGGCTACCTCTTATGGTATGGGTCTCAAACTAGGTCAGTGATGAATAAGCCACTTCCTTAATTTCTGCTCCATCTTTACCTTTGCACATGTTGTAGCCAGGACAAATTGTAGATTGAAGGATTTGTGGTTGGGTTGGTGTCCCAATCCCTCCATTGGAAGTCTTGCCCGGTTATAGGAGATGGTTGATTCAGACTCCATATCCCCATTGCTAGGAGTCTTAGATAGGGGCACCTTCATAGATCCCTAGGAGTTTCCGTTGTCATAGGTTTCTTACATTTTAATAATATACAGTAGATGACAAAATCCATAGGGACAAAATTTTTCCATGGACTTCATGATCTTTTTGATATTGTGGGCAGAGCCACTGGTTGTGTTTGTACTGGGTTGCCATTTCCAAGAAGGCTGTGCTGGAAACAGCTTTAGGAGTTAGGAGCAGTGTTTCGCTCTGGACCACAAGTTGTGCATGTGCAATGTTTGCAAAATAAGTACAAGAAAATGGAAGCTCTTTAAAACATGAAATAGGCATATTTACTATCTATGGTAAACATTCTCAGCCCTTAAGCTCAGAGTTCTCTTTTATAACACAGCTCATTGTGAGTGCAGGTGTTCCTCTTATCAGTTCATGAAATTAGAGTTCACAGAAGTGACAAAACTGCTAATACTCTGCCAGCTTCTATTGCTGTGATTACCAAACAATGACCCAGGGATTCTAGGACCAGTATACATGTTAAATATAGCAGAAGAATGTCTTAGCTTTCAGAGAGATGCAGATCCCAGCCTTTCACAGCTCTTGACCCAGATTCAAGTTCAAACTAATGTGAATTCACAGGTGGTATTCTTTCCATTTGTAGTTTGGGGCTGGAAATTTTATTTAGTTATGTAAGCAAAACACAACCATCTTGCCTCCTCTTTCTTTCTTTCTAGGGGTATATTTTAAATAAAAATATTTCTGGTAAGAAATGGCAGCTTATATTCCTATCTTGAACCTCTATTTCTGGTTTCTTGTCCTGCCATTTTAGAAGGTGGTGAGACTCTGTGACAACCACCACCCTCCCGTCCCCCCTCCCCCCCGCCTCAGTCTCCTGCTTCTCCATTAACTCAATAGAGCTGTGGGAGGAGTATATGGTCTGCTGTGAGTTGGGAGCAGGTCAGGTAAAAGAGCAACTGTCTGGGGATATAGATAAGAACTTATCTATATCCCTTGTCATAACAAAGAAGGTATGGTTTAATAATAGGTTTTTCTTTTTTGTTTTTGTTTGTTTGTTTGTTTTTTAATTACACACTTGACACAATCACCTGGGAATAGGTTTCTAGGAGAGTTTTCTAGATTAGGTTGCTGTGTAGCCATGTCTGTGAGAGTTTCTTGATTGGGTTAAGTCTTCATGTTGGCAGCAGCATCACCTGACCATCGCCTGGACTGTGAGGGGGGGAGAGCCCTCCCACGCTGCCGTTAGTCCATTGCTCTGTGCTCATGACTGTGGATGTGACATGACTAGCTGTTTCGGGTCCCTGCAACCTTGACTTCCCCTAAAGAAGGGACTGTAGCTGGGCTTGAGAGATGAATAAACTCTTCTCCCTTTGTCGCTTTTATCAGTTTTTTGTTGTTGTTGTTTTCATCACAGAAATAGGATATGAAATCTGGGGTGTCTTAATTAACATCTTAGGACTAATTGTCTAGTCTTTTTGTTTTGTTTTGTTTTTCGAAACAGGGTTTCTCTGCGCAACAACCCTAGCTTTCTTGGACTCACTTTGTAGACCAGGCTGGCCTCAAACTCAGAGACCCACCTGCCTCTGCCTCCCAAGTTCTGGAAATAAAGTCGTGTGCCACCATGCCCTGCTATCTAATTGTCTAATCTTATACAGCTGGTCTGTTTAAATTTGTCTTGTTTGGGCCAGGTATGATGGCGCACACCTTTAATCTTAACACTTGGGAGGCAGAGGTAGGTGGATTGCTGTGAGTTCAAGGCCAACCTGGTCTATGAAGCACGTCCAGAATGGCCAAGGCTACACAGAGAAACCCTGTTTTGAAAAAAATTGTCTTTTTAGCTCAAATAGTCAGTGATACTTTCATGTGCACAGTTCTTTACAACCTCTAAATAAAATTTGTTTAAAAAAACCCACAACCTAGAAGCTATTTGATCATAGCAACAATTCTGTGACAGAAGAAGAAAGGATTTAAGATCAGTGGAATCTTTTATTTATGCAGTTCCAAAATTAAAATGCTAATCAAGATCTACTCTTTCTTCTTCCCGTTCACTGATTGTGTGTCTGCATTTCTACAGCAATCTTTTTCATGAGATTTTTGGAACTCTTACATATGCTTCTTTATAAGGAAATTCATGTTTAAAGCAGCAATCTGTATATGGCCAACTAAAATGAATAGCAATCTTGACCGTCTGTAGGAAAGCAGTTCAATCCACACTTCTCCAAGAACACAAAGTAAAGGATGCATGGAGGTACAGTTTGGATGTCAGGGGCACCCTGATAAACATTAGATATACACTGAAAGAGTAACAGTTGGATGACATTCATCTTCACCTCCTACCTTCACGGTATCAGACACATAACACACTGGCCATTTTATTCTAGAGGAATTTCACCGGACACTTTTCAGAATAAAAATGCCTCCATGTTTGTAAGTGTACTGAGAAGTTATCTCTTCCTGTTTTCCTTCTTCTAATTTTCTCAGCCTTTTATTTCATATTACCTAAAGTGCACTGTGCTTATGATGGGGGAGACAGCACTGATGAGTGACATGTAGCTTCTCTCTTCACTTAGTTGGTTCTTCAAAGCTATTGCAGATGTGTGTATGACCAATGAGGAGTCAGAGAAAAATAAAGTAGAATAGTGATTCAGAGAGGGGTTGTCAATGTATCTGAGCAAAAGAATGTTAAATGATGTCTAATTAGTGTCAGAGATGAAATCTTTATGAGGGAGACACATTTGAACTGAGGTTTTCTGGATAAGTAGGGTTTTGAGTTTTAGAGCAAAAGAACTGACTATGTCTTATAGAAGGAACTGTGTATATATAGAGTTAGAAATATAAGTGAATGTTATATAGGATAGACGCACAGAAGCATAGGCTAATGGGAAAATAAGACAGTGAAGACAGAGAAACAGAAATCAGATTGAAAGCCTTGTTTTATGTCTCTTTCCTACTTTCTCCATTTTTATGTGCATGTGTAATATATGTAGATATTTACATGTGTATGGGCACAAGAGTGTCTCCATGTGCTCTCATGTAGAAACCTGAGGTTGATGATGGGAACCATCTATTCACCTTAGTCACTGAAATGATAGTCCTCAATTAAACCCAGAGCTCATTGGCATGTTAGTCTGTCTATCCAGTCATTCTGCGGTCCTACTTGGTTTCTTGCACCTCTCATTTTATGTGACTTCTGGAGATGCTAATTATGTTCCTTATACTTATGTGGAAAGTGCTTTGACCACTAAGCGATCTCCCAGTTTTCTTTATTTCACTTTTGGTACAGTATAACTGCATGCATTGACCCAATTTTGCAAATACATGAACTAATATGTTTCCCCATGTCATAATGCTAGTAACAAAGTGAAATAACCAGGCACATTTCTTTTCCCTTCCACCCTGAAGATACCCAATGTGGAAAATGATCTCCTTAGTAGGACCCTCTATTATTACCATAGAAAGGAATAAAATATGAATGTCTTAAGAAAGTGACTTGAAGATAACTGCAGTTTTTTTCTATGTTTTTATTCAGGGATTCTTAAACTTTAGCATGAACAGAAATGATGTTGGATTTTGATTCAATAAAAGACATAGGATTTTGATCCAATAAACATGGGAAAGCATGTGGGATTCTATATTTCTTTTTTCATAAGATTTATTAATTTTTATTTTGAGTGTAACCGTTCTCCCTGTATATGTGTATGTGCACCATTTGCCTGCATGGTGCTCAGAAAGGGCAGAAAAGGGTGTCAGATCTTCTGGAATTGATATGGGTAAAACTGACTGATGAGATCTGTCTGCCTCATGTGGGCTCTGGCAACTGAGACCAGGCACTCTGCAATAGCAGTAAGCACTCTTGACCACCGAGCCATCTCTCCAGCCTTGAGATTATGCATTTTTAATAAAGGTCCTGATGATGTAGATGCTTTTTTCCTTTTGATAAACTTGCTTCTTCCTAGCCCTACTGTTGCATCCTGAACCCAGATAACCATCATCTCTTAACTGTGCTTTCTAGATTCTTCTAACTAACTCCACATTGTTTTCTTTTTCTCCGTAATATTTTTAATGTTTGTTTGTTTGAGACAGGGTGGTCCTGGCGTGCCTTGAATTCACTATATAAGCTGTGCTAGACTTAAACTCATGATGCTCCTGCCTTATCATCCTTAGTGTTGGATTCAGGAAAGATGTTCTTTTTTAAAAGTATTCTCTCTCTCTCTCTCTCTCTCTCTCTCTCTCTCTCTCTCTCTCTCTCTGTGTGTGTGTGTGTGTGTGTGTGTGTGTGTGTGTGTGTGCCTCTCTCTGTCTCTCTCTTTTTCTCTGTCTCTCCTCTCTCTCTCTGTCTCTCTCTCTGTGTCTCTCTCTTTCTCTGTCTCTGTCTCTCCTCTCTCTCTCTCTGTCTCTCTCTTTCTCTGTCTCTGTCTTTCTTCTCTCTCTCTGTGTGTCTCTCTCTCTTTCTTTGTCTCTCCTCTCTCCCTGTCTCTGTCTCTCTCTCTGTCTCTCTCTCTCTCTTTCTCTGTCTCTCCTCTCTCTCTCTCTGTCTGTCTCTGTCTCTCTCTCTCTCTCTCTCTCTCTCTCTCTCTCTCTCTCTCTCTCTCTCCCTCTGTGTGTGTGACATGCATGCAGGTGCCCATGGATGCTAGAAGAAGATGTTTTATATCCGAGAGTTGTACGTGGTGGTGAAGCACTCAGTGTGGGTTCTGAGAACTGACCTTGAGTACTCTGGAAGAATAGCATGTGCTCCTAACAGTTGAGCTATCCCTTGTCCTCCACAAAGTATCTCTCTCTTTTTAAAAAATTAATCAATTTATTTATTCACTTTACATCCTGATTCTAGTCCCTTCCCTCCTCTCTTCCTGGTCCTATTCTCCCTCTCCTCCCTCCCCCTCACCTGTTCCTAAGAGAAAGATAGCCCCCTACTACCACTTCAGCTCATCAAGTGACATCAGGACTGAGCATGCCCTATTCCCATGTGGCCTGGCAAGGAAGCATGCCAAGAAGAAGTGATTTAAAAAAACAGGTAACAGAGTCCATGTCAGAGACAGCTCTTGCTCAATCCCCTTATGAGGGGACCCACATGAAGACTGAGCAGTCTACCAGCTACATCTGTGTAGGGGGTCTAGGTCTAGCCTATGCATGGTCCTTGGTTAGGGTTTCAGTCTCCACATGCTCCTCTGGACCCTGGCTGTTGGTCTTCTTGTGGAGCTCCAGTCTCCTCCAGGTCCTGCTATCCTTTCCCCCAGCCCCCACTTTTAGACAAGACTCTCTACACTTTGACCAACATTTAGCTGTGAGACTCAGCATCTGTTTATAATTGCTGCTGGGTGTAGCCTCTCAGAGGACAGGTATGGTAGGCTCCAGATGCTTTTGATCCTTGAACTAAAGCAAAGACACATAACATGCCTTTGTATCCTTTTCTTTACTTAGAAGATGTATATAAATTTCAAAATTTGACTTAGTATCCCCAGGTAATCTCAATTTTATGTCCCAATGTGTATCACTGTGGTTGTGATGGAAAAGGGAAACTAAATAAGCAAAAGCAACTTCTGTATCTTACCATTCAAGATTGGTTTCCTCTTTGGTATTGATTTTTATTTCTAAAACCTCTGTGATCCTCTCTTCTTTCACTAAATCTCTATACAATAAACACGAGAGTTAAATATTTTACAAAGAAAACCAGTAAAAAAAAAAAGAAAGTTAAAGTTAAAGAACTTTGTGAATTAACATTTCTAAGCTAAGTTTAGTTAGTGATTTTCAAGTTAGAAATTAAACTGTAATGCTTCAGGCAGGAAGATCTAAGCACAGCCCAAAGCAGTCCCTAGACCTTCAGATTTCTCTTCCTCCTCCTGTCATCTCTCTGGACTTTCATGAGCAGATTGCTCAAAGGGCCAGAAGCATTTCAGCTGCCAGAGCCTATGTGTTTTGCCATTAGATTCCAAACATTTTGTATCTACTTTTCTCACCATTCTTTTTGAAAAACAAACAAACAAACAAACAAACAGATTTCTTAAGTTATTTTGCTTGCCTTTTTATTAGTTGTCATGGGAACTGGATTAGCTCAGAAGGCAATTGCAAGAGGTAGATGGTTGGTAGACTTAGTATTCATAGACCCCCTAGGATGCATGCTATAACTAGACAGAACATGTGATCACATCAACAATATTTTATAGGACAAATATTAAAACATCCTGAGAGTCAGAGAGTATCAGTGACTTTTCCTGAGAACACAAGCTCTTGACCATTTGAGGTGTGGGTTTTTCTCTGCCTATGTTCTTTATAAAATGGTGGTTATGGAGAAGAGAAATAACTCTTGGCCGTGCAGCCTTCACTGTACTCAAATGGTAGATAGTTTACAGTTATACTCATTAAGTTTCACAAAACAAAGGCTCTATAAATGAGAGCTAGTTTCTCCATCTGACAAATGAAGTCACTAAGTTTCAGAGAGGATATGTAAACTCTACAAGCCACTCTGCTCATCAGTAAAACAGACAAACTTCAAGTCCAAGGCTATCTTACTGAAAATGAATGCCCTATCCACTTAGTAAAACATAAAATTTCAAATTATTTCCACTAAGCTATTTTTTCCTCACTACTTTATTCCAAGTAAGAACTCCATTCTTACTTGGAAAGTTTAATACCACATGTTCTCTCTTACCTGTAATTCCTAATTTCAAATATTCTGGTATATGAATATAACCCTGAATAGCTGCAGAAACCAGGAAAGTAAAATGTACTATGATGATCAAGAGACAGGAGCTTTAGAGAGGGGAATAGTATGATACAAATGCTATGATGTAGCTAATGGGAAAAACGGGGAAGAGGCTTTAACTACAGAGGAAGAAGGGAGAGGAGAAGGATAGAAGATAAAAAAAAAAAAAACCCTCCAGGATCAGGCATGAGAAATCTGTCTTTGAGTTATTGGTCAGAGAAGTACAACAGACTACAATATAATATTGGCTATTGTTGTTGGCTGTGAATACCTTCCAAAAATTTAAGCTAAGTCCCTAATGCTGAAGACACATGCACCTTACATTGAGCTGAATATGATCTAAGCCCTTTCTCTGAGGACTAACTTTTATTGTATAGGAAGGTAATGTGTAATATGCTAAGAGAAAAAATAAATAAATAGTACTATTCAGCTATGAGGTTTATGAACAATAACCAAGAAGGCAAAATATTCCCAAGGTGCAGTAGTGGCACTTTTATCACAGTAGCAACCAATAGCTGTCTAATACAGAAAGACACAACTAGTCACAATGCAGAGAGCTACTGACCATGGGGTACCAAGTCTCAATTGGTACATTTACAACATAACCTCTACACCTAGGCCTCGGGGAGCATTAAGGAAGAAGGGGGAGGGATGTTAAGTGTGAGATGACTAGGACACTTGCTGGAAGATTGTTTCCTTCATATAAGATATGAAAGGTAAGCTGTATCTATCAACTCTCAACAATATGGTTGCCTAAACAAGACTGAAATAATAACAATAGCAGTTGATATGCTAGTGTGGATAAGAAGTATTTCACAAAGCTATACTCTTATAGGAAGGGCTGCAGGCAATAATGACTGTTGAGAGAGGGAGGCTCAGTATTCCTCAGGGATAAGTGCTCTAATTGATTTTCTAATACTAAATGGTCAAAACTGGGCATATTTAAGAAAAAGATGCCACAGATTTGAGAAAGAGTTGGGAGGCATAGAAAGGACTGTAGTAAATTATATATATATACACACATATACATACATACATACACACACACACACATGCACACACACAAATATGTCCTTTTAATTATATGTTCTATTTGTAAATGAGTACAATGAGTTTATTGTGTCCCATTCTTTGTATTTCTCAGTGTATATTACTGTTATTGCACCGTAGGGAGCACCTTTTGGTAAGGAAATTATGGTCTTGAATAAGAGCTTTGGCAACATTTTGCCAAGCTTGATGTTTGATGGAGAAGGCTTCTGCTCTTACATATCACATTGACTCAAAACATGAAAACACAGAAGAAGAATACGTATGTGTATTGTTATGTAGCTTTTCCAGAATATAAGGAAGAAACTCACTGTGTCAGATAGGAAAAGATCTCTGTATTTTTAGCTAATAATTGTTCTTCCTTATAGGAGGGAAAGAAGGTCTATTTCCTGTCATCAGAAGACTGTGAGACCTGGTGAACAAACAGTCCCAGGGGTAGGGGCAGGGAGGTGTTAGGAGCCAAACAGAGGATTCAGTATGTTTCATGGTGCCGATGAAATTGCTACCAGATCTTCTAGCTGAGTCTCCACTAAAGCCATGCCTTAAGAGCAGAACTATTCTCCACATTCCCTAAAAAAGTCTAAAGCAAGCCTTGCCAGGACAGTAGTGAACTACTGTGGCGCCCGTGCCACCACATTACCGAGTTGAGGGAGAGGGACTGCGGATTTAACTCATACACACACACACACACACACACACACACACACACACACACACACACACTAACACAGCGGGTCCTTCATGCTAAGAGAGCAGCAGCCACAGCAGCAACCGCGGCAGCGGTTTATTATTCTCCTCAGAGTTCCAAGGAGCCTTCTTATAGGCAGCAAAACAAGAATCCTCCTCCCAGGTGAAATCCCTCAAGAGGTGATTACACACAGGAGGAAAAGTCTCGAGGAAGGGAGGGGTGTGTTCTCAGAGCAGTAAACATGACTAGCTAACCAAGATAAACACAGACATGGAAGCTGCTAGAAACAGGATATGAAACAGCAAGACAGGCAGGCAGCCCAGTCGGGCCTGGTTCCTAAAAACTACCAGTAAAATATGTCCTTTCTAATACAAAACTCAACAGGCTAAAGTAAGACAACCAGATGTGGACTCAACAAGCTGAAGAAAAAGTGTACTTTGTATGAGGCAAGTAAGGAAAAGTGCCTGGAAGTTAGGAGGGAAAGTCAGGAAACTGACTTGTCCCTGATGTTAAAAAACAGGAAACAAAGACTTCAAGGCAGCTATGCGTAGAATCCAGGACTTAAAAACATACAAACTGTGAGTGAACTATGGAATGTTTTGCAGAGAAAACTAAACCAGACATATAAAACAAAAATCTTCTTTTGTAGCATATGCAATATTTGAATTTTAAAAGAAAGATCGTTAAATGCGAGAATAACAGACTGAACATTGCCAAAAGGGAAAACTGTAGTTGAATGTAAATAGAAAATTAAGCCTAATGTGTGCAGAAAAGAAACGCCAAGATAAAAGTGGAGACTAATGAAGACACAAAGGAACAAAAACAAGCAGAAAATTGTAACACATACAAATGCTGGCTCATTAAATGGATCAGTAATTGGCTGGGCATTATGAACATAACTTTAATCAGGCAGAGGCAGAGGAAGAGGCAGAGGCAGAGGCAGAGGCAGAGGCAGAGGCAGAAGCAGAGGCAGAGGCAGAGGGATCTTTTTAGTTTAAAGCCAGCTGAGTCTATGTAGTAAGTTCCAGGACAATCAGGGATACACTGTGAGATCTTATCACAAAAAGGCAATAGAATTGATAAAGGTAAATTCATATATATCAAGAGAAACCTAGAGCAAACACAGATCACCACATGGAAAGTGGAAACACAAGAATCACTTATGGCAGGCAGTTCTGTACACTGAGCTGACTGACATTCAGGAACCAGTAGGTTGGGCCCATTTAGTGAAACTAACAAAATATATAAAAAAAATTGCAAAAACTGGCAAAAAGGAGTTCTAAAAGTTGTCCTATATTCATCAAGTAAGATGAAGATTTTATAGTTTCTATACTTGATAGCACAGAAAAATTGAGTGTAGAATGGGTTCTCTGGTGAATTTTATTAAAGGTTTAAGCAATGTATCAAGTAGAAACACATTAGGAACAAATGGTGATTATTCTGCTAATTCAGGCTTTGTTTAACCTTTAAAATAAATCATTCTAATTCAGTATTTAGGCATAATAGAAGACAAAAATCTATGAGCTTTTCCATGTAGTTGAAAAATGTGCTAAAATATTCAGTACTTCATCATATTGAAAAACTCTCAGCAAAATGGAACTGAACGGGGCCTCCCTGACCAGATAAAGGTCATACACATGAAATCTACAGCTAATACAACAATTAATGGCACAATATCCAAAATTAGAAAGTGAAAATATGTTCCAGTGCTATTATGACAATTCAGTATTTCCAGTGAAATGATTCAGGCAAAAATATACTCATAAGAAAAAAGTAAGCACATTATTAGGCAATGTACTTGCATATATCAAAATATTTGAGGGCATAAAAACAAGTACAAGAAATAATAAATGCATTTAACAAAGATGTAGCTCCTGAAATCACTAAAATCAACTTTATAAAAATAGCAAAAGTAAGAACACGGAATTTAAATAAAAGAATCCAACTTGTGTAGCACCAAATACATGAAGTATCAAGACATACAAAGGCACAAAACACCTAAACTATCCAGAAAGTCTGTAGGAAATGGAGCACTATGCTTTATACAATGTCCAGAGGCCTTAGAACCACCAAAAAAAAAAAAAAAAAAAAAAAAAAAAAAAAAGACAAGTCCTCCTTGATCTGAAAACAAGCAACTGCATCACCCAAAACCCCATGTAAGTTCCTGGGTAAGAATTGCCAACCAGGTAGTACAATTTTTATAAAGATACAAATGATCTCAAATAGGCTAACCAATTTTGGAAAAGGTGAACAGTGTTGGAGAACTTAAATGGGCTCAAGACTCACTATACAATTATAGTTATCAGAGGTTACAAGTGTACGACCCATATTTACATGATTAAACTCTAACAAAGTTGCCAATGTGGACAGATGTGCTAAGGTGGGCAGAGGTGATAATTTCCACAAACAACCTGGGAGCAACTGGATACTAATATGAAAAAAACTTAATACAAGTTGAAATTTAAAAAGAGTCTGCTTGTCAATCAATAATGAATAAATAGATAAGCAAATGTGGCATAGTCTTAAAATGAACTGCTATTTGGAAATAATGTGGGGTAACAACTGATTAATAGGGTAGGTGCATCTAGGAGGGTGCATCTAACTCTACATAGGAAAAATTCATGAGTACACAAACCAATTATGTTGCCAAGTATAAGAGTAATAGATCTTTCTTCAAAGGCATAGTTAATTGCTTAAAAGGAATAAGAATGGTCATTCTAGAAAAGTGGAAATGCTCCATTTCTTGATAGTTGTATATATCATACAAGTATCTATTGCTACCCAAATCTTCCTATCCACATAGTCTTAAGAACACTGTATTTCTTTTGTGTGTAATTTAAATAATCATATTATTGTCAGTTAGAATATATTATTAGCTAGACAGCAGGTATCAAACAAGATTAAAAGTTTTTCTATTTGCCAAAGGGATAAAATTAAAAAAAAAAATTATACCTACCATTTACCAGATCTCAAGACTACCAATTTCAAAGCTGTGAGACAAGATTTGAGAGAATGAAGATGTTAGTATGTATAGAGGAAGACAGGAAGATGGCTAAAGTTGATAGAATAAAGATAAGTATAACTTGGGAGGGATTGAGTACTGTCATATCTGTGCCTAATTTCTCCCAGCTGGGTCCTTTAAGCCCTTTTAAGAAAAACAGAGGAGAGGTGAATGGGAATTTGGCTTGGTGGGAAGACAGCTTGCCTAGTACTCATGAAGTTTCATCATTGGCACCTTATAAATTGAGTGGTGCATGCAAGTAATCCCAGCCACCAGGCAGTAAGGGTGGTAAGATCAGAAGATCATCAGTTGCCTGATGAGTTTGAAGCTAGCCTGGGTTGCAAGAGACTGTCTCAACCAGTAGCAGCATCAGCAGCAGTAACAACTACCAAGCACAGTGTCATATGATGAGAGAGTGAAGGAATTATTTGTAGGATGTATAATCTTTAATCTATATATTTGAGAAATTCTTTCCCCGGATGTTTTTCACTAATTAAATGGTAGAGAGGAAGAAATTATCTCTGATATCCATTGTGCTAATATGTAGTAAGAAGATACTAGGGATACAACACAGACTAATTGGTCTACATTAAGACATTGTTCTGAATGTCTCGGGGCAAGTCTTATCCTGACACCTTTCCAAGAGTCATTCGATTCCAATGAGTTCAATTTACAAAACAGTACTTTCTCTTGGTTTAAATTCTTGCAGGGAAAACATCTTTGTAGGGGGACCTGAGAGCCCTGCTTAGGCCGCAGAGCTGAGCAGAGAAAAACAAACCTCAGGGCACCTGCTTTCTTAATCTACACATCCTCAAAATCACCCGAATTTCTACTTTGTGATTTCATGATTCACATACTGTTCAATCCTTTTCATTTTATTCAAAATAAATTACATGATCTTTCTTTACGACAGGTCACCCAACCTGGAAGTTGTTTGTTGTTGTTGTTGTTGTTGTTGTTGTTGTTGTTGTTGTTGGTGGTGGTGGTGGTGGTGTGTGTGTGTGTGTGTGTGTGTGTGTGTGTGTGTGTGAAAATAATCCATAGGAAATTCATTGGTCCTCTGGAATGTTCTCTATGATCAACATCCAAGAGAGATTTTTGTTTTTTTTTAATGTAAATAATTTTTTAATTAATTTATTCTTGTTACATCTCAATGGTTATCCCATCCCTTGAATCCTCCCATTCTTCCCTCCCTCCCATTTTCCCCTTATTCCCCTCCCCTATGACTGTTCCTGAGGGGGATTTCCTCCCCCTGTGTATGCTCATAGGGTATCAAGTCTCTTCTTGGTAACCTGCTATCCTTCCTCTGAGTGCCACCTCCAGGGGACATGGTCAAATATGAGGCACCATACCACTCTCCACTCAACTGTGAAGAATGTTCTGTCCATTGGCTAGATCTGGGTAGGGGTTTAAAGTTTACTGCCTGTATTGTCCTTGGCTGGTGCCTTAGTTTGAGCGGGACCCCTGGGCCCAAATCTGCCTATCATAATGTTCTACTTGTAGGTTTCTAGGACCCTCTGGATCCTTCTACTTTGCTATTCTCCCATGCTTCTCTCATCTAGAGTCCCATTAGGATGTCCTCCCCTCTGTCCCAGTTTCCTGGTAAGTGAAGGCTTTCCTGGGACATGCCCCTTGGGCTAGTATGCAGATATAAGTGAGTATATACCATTTGAGTCTTTCTGCTTCTGGGTTAACTCACTCATTATGATCATTTCTAGTTCAATCCATTTGTCCACAAATTTTGGGAATTCCTTCTTTTTAATAGCTGAGTAGTATTCCATAGTGTATATGTATCACAGTTTCTTTATCCATTCTTCTACTGAGGGACACTTAAGCTGTTTCCTTGTGCTGGCTATTATGAATAAGGCTGCTATGAACATGGTTGAGCAAATTTTCTTGTTGTATGCTGGAGCATCTTCTGGGTATGTTCCAAGGAGTGGAATAGCTGGGTCTTGAGGAAGCCCTATTCCCACTTTTCTGAGATAGCACCAGATAGATTTCCAAAGTGGCTGTATTAGTTGGCATTCCCACCAGCAATGAAGGAGTGTTCCTCTCTCCCCACATCCTCGCCAGCACGTGGTGTCGCTTGAATTTTTGATCTTAGCCATTCTGATGGGTGTAAGATGGCATCTCAGAGTTGTTTTGATTTGCATTTCCCTGATGACTAAAGAGGTTGAGCATTTCTTTAAGTGTTTCTCAGCCATTCGATATTCCTCTGTTGAGAATTCTCTGTTTAGTTCTGAGGCCCATTTCTCAATTGGGTTATTTGATTTTGTGGTGTTTAATTTCTTGAGTTCTTTATATATTTTGGATATTAGACCTTTGTCAGATGAAGGGTTGGTGAAGATCTTTTCCCAGTCTGTAGGCTGTCGCTTTGTTCTCTTGACAGTGTCTCCTGGCTTACAGAAGCTTCTCAGCCTCATGAGGTCCCATTTATTAATTGTTGACTTTAAGGCCTGGGCTGTTGGTGTTCTGTTCAGGAAGTTGTCTCCTGTGCCAATATGTTCCAGGCTCTTCCCCACCTTTTTCTTCTAAGTGACTTAGTGTCTCTGATTCTATGTTGAGGTCTTTAATCCGCTTGGATTTGAGTTTTGTGCAAGGTGACAAATATGGGGCCAGTGCATTTTTTTACACATAGACCTCCAGTTAGACCAGCACCATTTGTTGAAGATGCTATCCTTTTTCCATTGAATGGATTTGGCATCTTTGTCAAAATTCAAGTGACCATATGTGTGTGGATTCATATCTGGGTCTTTGATTCGATTCCACTGATCAACCAGCCTGTTGCTGTGCCAGTACCATGCTGTTTTAATTACTATTGCTTTATAGTACAGTTTGAGATCAGGTATGGAGATTCCTCCGGAGCACCTTTTATTGTACAAGATTGTTTTAGCTAGTCTGGGTTTTTTGTTTTTCCATATGAAGTTCAGAATTGAACTTTCAATGTCTTTTAAAAATTGTGTAGGTATTTTGATAGGGATTGCATTGAATCTATAGATTGCTTTTGGTAGGATGGCCATTTTTACTATGTTAATTCTCCAAATCCAAGAGCAAGGAAGATCATTCCATCTTCTCATGTCATCTTCAATCTCTTTCTTCAGAGTTTTGAAATTTTTTTCAAACAAGTCCTTCACTTGCTGAGTTAGAGTAACTCCTAAATATTTCATATTGCTTGTGGCTAATGTGAAGGGTGTGGTTTTCCTAATTTCTTCCTCTGCAAGCTTGTCATTTGTGTATAGGAAGGCTACAGACTTTTTTGAGTTAATTTTGTATCCAGCCAATTTGCTGAAGGTGTTTATCAGTTGAAGGAGTTCTTTGGTGGAATTTTGAGGGTCATTTATGTACACTATCATATCATCTGCAAATAGGGATAATTTGACTTCCTCCTTTCCCATTTGGATACACTTAATCTCCTTTTGTTGTCTTATTGCTCTGGCTAGAACTTCGAGTACTATACTGAAGAGATATGGAGAGAGTGGGCAGCCTTGCCTTGTTCCCGATTTTAGAGGAATTTCCTTGAGTATCCCACCATTTGCTTTGATTTTGCCTATTGGCTTGCTGCGTATAGCCCTTATTGTGTTGAGGAAAGTGCCTTGTATCCCCGATCTCTCTAAAACTTTAAACATGAATGGGTGTTGGATTTTAACAAATGTTTTCTCTGCATCTAAAGAGATGATCATGTGGTTTTTTATATTCAGTTTGTATATATGGTGGATTACATTGGTGGATTTCCGTATATTAAACCATCCCTGCATGCCTGGAATGAAGCCTACTTGGTCATAATGAATGATATCTTTGATGTGTTCCTGTATTCATTTTGCAAGTATTTTATTTAGTATTTTTGCATCAATGTTTATAAGAGAAACTGTTCTGAAATTCTCTTTCTTTGTTGAGTCTTTGTGAGGTTTAGGTATCAATATGACTATGGCCTCATAGAATGAATTTGGTAATGTTCCATCCATTTCCATCTTTTGGAGTAGCTTGAAGAGTATCGGTATTAGCTCGCCCTTGAAGGTCTGGTAGAATTCTGCACTGAAACCATCTGGCCCTGGGCTTTTTTTGGTTGGGAGACTATCAATGATTGCTTCTATTTCTGTAGGGGAAATGGGACTATTTACCTTGTTTATCTGTTCTTCACTCAACTTTGGCAAGTGAACTTGATCAAGAAAATCATCCATTTCCCTTAGATTTTCAAATTTTGTGGCATATATGCCTTCATAGTAGGATCTTACAATTCTTTGTATTTCTTCAGTGTCTGTTGTTATGTCTCCCTTTTCATTTCTGATTTTGTTAATTTCAATACTGTCTCTCTGACTTTAGTTAGTTTGGCTAACGGTCTGTCTATCTTGTTGATTTTCTCAAAGAACCAGCTCTTGGTTTTGTTGATTCTTTGGACTGTCTTCTTAGTTTCTAATTTGTTAATTTCAGCCCTGAGTTTGATTATTTCCAGACGTCGACTCCTTTTGGGTGTTTCTGCTTCTTTTTTTTTCTAGGGCTTCCAGTTGTGTCATTAAGATGCTTATGTGCGATGTTTCCAATTTCTTTTTAAAGACACTTAGTGCTATGAATTTTCCTCTTGTCCCTGCTTTCAATGTATCCCACAAATTTGGGTATGTTGTTCCTTCATTTTCATTGAATTTCAGAAACTCTTTGCTTTCTTTCTTTATTTCTTCCCTGACCCAGGTGTCATTTAGCCGAGAGTTGTTTAGTTTCCATGTACGTGTAGGCTTTTTGTTATTTCTGTTGTTGTTGAATTGCAGCCTAAGAGCATGGTGATCTGATAGGATACAAGGTATTATTTCAATCCTCTTGTATCTATTGAGGCCTGCTTTGTGGCCTACGATGTGATCAATTTTGGAGAAGGTTCCATGGGGTGCAGAGAAGAAGATATATTCTTTCTTGTTTGGGTGAAAGGCTCTATAGATATCTGTTAGATCCATTTGACCCATGGCATTGATTAATGATATTATTTCTCGGCTTAGTTTCTGTTTCAGTGACTTATCCTTCAGTGAGAGTGGGGTGTTGAAGTCTCCCACTATTATTGTGTGGGGATCGATGTGTGGTTTAAGCTTTTTTAGGAGATCTTTTACAAATGTGGGTGCCCTTGTATTGGGAGCATAGATGTTCAGAATTGTGATGTCATCTTGGTTGACATTACCTTTGATGAGTATGAAGTGTCCTTCCTCATCCCTTTTGATTAATTTTGGTTGAAAGTCTATTTTATTCGATACTAAAATGGCTATGCCTGCTTGCTTCTTGTGTCAATTTGCTTGGAATTTTTTTTTCAACCTTTTACCCTGAGGTAATGCCTATCGTTATGGGTGAGATGTGTTTTTTGAATGCAGAAGAATGTTGGATCTTGTTTATGCACCCATTCAGTTAGTCTGTGTCTTTTTGTTGGAGAATTGAGACCATTGATGTTGAGAGATATTGATGACCAGTGACTGTTAAGAGTCTTAATTTTGATGTTGTTTCCAGTCAAGCGTTTGTGTAGTTGTGTTTTTGCCATGGGATAGTTATCTATTTCCTGAGTAGTTTTGGTTGTAGCTTGACCCTTTGGGATGGAGTTTTCCTTCTAGTACCTTCTGTAAAGCTGGATTTGTGGATAGGTACTGTTCGAATTTGTTTTTGTCATGGAATATTTTGTTTTCTCCATCAATGGTTATTGATAGTTTTGCTGGGTAAAGTAGTCAGGCATGGCATCTGTGGTCTCTTAGGGTTTGCAGGATCTCTGTCCAGGCCCTTCTTGCTTTTTGGTCTCTGCTGAGAAGTCAGGTGTAATTCTGATAGGTTTGCCATTAAATGTTATTTGGCCCTTTTCCCTTGCAGCTTTTAATATTTTTTCTTTGTTCTGTATGTTTTGTGTTTTGATTATTATGTGACAGGCAGTTTTTCTTTTCTGGTCAAATCTATTTGGTGTTCTGTAGGCCTCTTGTATGTTTATAGGCATCTCTTTCTTTAGATTGGGGAAATTTTCTTCTATGATTTGTTGAGAATAGTTTCTGGGCCTTGGAGTCTGATATATTCTCTTTCTTCAATGCCTATTATCCTCAGATTTCTTCTTTTCATGGTGTCCTTAATCTCTTGGATGTTTTGTGTTAGGAGTTTTCCAGATTTGGCATTTTCTTTAATGGTTGCTTCAAGATCTGAATGTGTCTTCTAGACCTGAGATTTGTTCTTCCATCTCTTGGATTCTGTTAGAAAAGCTCACCTCTGTGTTGCTTGCCTTCTTCTCTGAGGTCTCACGTTCTTGTTTTTCTTCTGTCTGTTTGTTTTTCATTGAATCCATTTTCATCTTCAGATCTTGAACTGATTTTTTGATTTCTTTCATCTGATTGTTTGTATATTCCTGAGTTTCTTCCATTGCCTCTTTATAGGTCTTCAGAGCTTGAACCATTTTATTTCTTTCTTTCATCTGGTTGTTTGCATTTTCCTGCAGTTTTTCCAGTTCCACTCTATGTGCTTCTTTTATGTCTCTCATCTGTTTGTCTGCGTCTTCCTGCATTTGATTATGAATTTTATTTGTTTCCTCCATTATCATCCTTATTATTAAGGATTTGAGGTCATTTTCTTGTATTTCCATTGTATTTGAGTTCTCTGGGTTGTTTTCTTTGGGGTAGCTGGAAACTGGAGATGCCATGTTGTTTTGGGATTTTTTGCGTATGCTTTTTCGCTGTCCTTTAGACATCATGCCGTCTCTATTTTTGTTGGGTAGCTTCCAGAGTTGGATGGAGGGAGTCTGATGATAGATTCACCTGTTTTCTCATGATTTCCCTAGGCTGGAAGCTCTGATGCTTCACTGGTGTGGATGGCAGGAGGCTAGCCCTGTCGTTTTGGACTCTCACAGCCAGTGATCCTCAGCTCCCCTGTACTGTGGGTCCTGCAATTGTTTTGGGTCTCTAAATCAGCGTTGGGTCAGGCCAATGTATCCACAGTCTTCTGGGTCCCCTACCAAGTCCAGCCAGGGACACTGGGACTGAACCACGTGCCGAGCTCAGCTAGATTCTCAGGGCCTGAACTGTCTGCCGAGCTCAGCTAGTGACTCTAGGCCCAATCTGTGCACTGAGCTCCCCTAGGGACTCTGGCCCCAAAATGCACACAGAGTCCAGCCAGAATTTTTGGGCTGGGACTGTGCAGCAAGCTTAGCTAGGGGCTTTTGGCCCAAAGTGCGTGCTGTGGTCGATTATAGACTGAGGGCCCGAGCCGTCCGCCAAGCTCAGCCAGGAATTCTGGATTCAAACTGCGCACTGTGTCCAACCAGAGTCTTAGAGCCGGGACTGTGCCAAAAGCTCAGCTAGAGTCTCTGGGCCCAATCTGTCTGCCAAGCACAGTTAGGGACTCTGGCCCTAACTGCACGCCGAGCTCCACCCTAGTCTCTGGGCCAGAATTGTGCACTGAGCTCAGCCAGAGACTCTGGACCCACACTGCACGCTGAATTCAGCCCAGGACTCCGGGCCTAAACTGCATGGAGAGTCCAGCCAGAGTCTTAGGGCCACTGAGCCTGTGCACAAAGCTCAGCTAGAGTCTCTGGACCCAATCTGCCCAGCAAGTCCAGCTAGGGACTCTGGGCCGAATCTGCGTGCTGACCTCAGCCTGCATCAGCACCCCAGAACTGCACGCTGAGCTGACTAGTGTCTTGGGCAGAACTGCTCGCTGAGCTGAACTAGCGCCTGGGGTGGAACTGAGTGCTCCGGCGCGGCCTGCATCACAGCAGGGGAGCTGTGGCTGAGCTGAGTTAGTGCCTCGGACAGAACTGCTTGCTGAGCGTAGCCAGCATCTCCACAGCACTGTGCACTGAGCTGAACCTGTGACTCTGGGGCTGAACTGTCCGCCGAGTCCAGTTTGGGTCTCAAGGCACCGCGCATCCCTAATCCCGCATTCCTAATCCTGCCCAGAGTCCCCTTTCCCACAGCAACTCCCACCGACCACCACACTAATTGCCTCCACCAGAAGGCTCCGAGCTGCAAACCTCAGCCATTGCTGCTGCTGTTGCTGCTGCTGCTGCTGCCACCACTGCTGCTGCTGCCTCTGCTGCTGCTGCTCCTACCCGAGAAAATCCAAGCTCCTCCCATGTGCAGGGGCACACAGGTCCTCCATACCCTGGTCCCTCCAAACCATGGAGCACTCCTGCTGCCGTGGTGTGGGAACCTTGGTGTTCCTGGATCAGAAATCTGTGAAATTCCCTGAATTGTTCACTGGAGCTTCCAAGCACGGTCCACACTGCTCACTGCCATCTTGGATATCGCCTTTGTTATTGAAGTGTAACATGAAAATTAAACATTGTGTACTTGGAGAGACACTAACAGATTGACTTTACTTTTTTTTTTTTAATGTTCTTTGGCCTTTCTTGATACCATTTTAAAAACTGAGTTTGTTGGTCATGCTCAGTGAATCTACTTTGCTGCTCAGATCTTACTTTTTTGTATTCTAAATAAAGAATACTGTCTCATGCCCGCTATATAAAGTCCTCCTGTATTTCAACCCCACTATGCCTTCCTTGCTTCCTCTCTGCATCAGGACTGACCCATAGCTCAGGTGTTGCACTGATACAGAGAGAATGAGTCTCAGCACAAACCAGCTGTAAGCATTGATTCACAACTCCGAATGGAGAGTTGTCTCCTTTGTACCTGAAAGTCAACCATGGTGGATAGGAATTGGTAGCTCTTGTGAATTAGGATTTTATTCTCAAATGCAGACTATTGTTTATGGCTATAAGTTGGAAAACCAGTCATGGATAAAGGCATGATTTTGGTGTTGTGTCTCTCCCCTTTCCTTTTTCTCCTGCTTCTTCTTCTTGACAGACAAGGGATTGATACTTAGAAGACAATGACAGAATGTGTCACTTAACTGGTACCATTGCCTTCTGGTTCTTGGTGCTGTCAAAGTGGCTGCCATGTTTTACCTGCTTGGTTTTAGAGAACTATAAAGACTCTGAAAAAGCCTTTCTGGGTCTCCATTGTACTTAGCTCTTTGGCATTGGTGCTAGGTTTCTTGGCTCAACTTTTAAGTCACTTTCTATCTTGTGACCCTTGTGGTCAAGGCCATAGCTCCTTTCTAATGAGGCTCCTTTGCCTGGCAGAGCATCTTTGGTGAATGAGGCTCGTTTGCCTGGTAGAGCATCTTTGGTGAATGAGGCTCGTTTGCCTGGTAGAGCATCTTTGGTGAATGAGGCTCGTTTGCCTGGTAGAGCATCTTTGGTGAATGAGGTCTCTGATGTTCTCCTTTTCGTGGAGGACAGCTTCATCCTCTCTTCTCTTCACAGCACTGACCTATAAGTTTTTATGCATCAAATCTGCAGCTGAAAAGAGTCGAGGCACCTGTATTTTTGTCCTTTCTGTTTTATTTTTTTCCATGTTGAACTACTCCGGAAACTCTAGAATGGATCTAGATAGATTCCTGTATAAAAATGTTTAGAACATGCATCCTGTGGACCACTAGGGAGGGAAGCAGCAAGCCCATGGTAGGACACAGCACGAGCTGCAGGCTTTAGAACATGCATCCTGTAACCTAGAGAAATAGGTGCTATGAACAGGAAGTTAAGCAAAATGCTGGATACTATGAATTTTTTGTCTTAATTCTTTCTGTTACTAAACTACAGGCTTGTAGATGTCTTAGTTCTTACAGAACTTCTGTCCTTGTAAACTGACCTTTGCATTTACAAAGGAAACTCTTGAATGGGATGTTTTGTGCTGTCTCCAGACTGCCTCCTGTGATGCTTTTGATTGTCTTGAGATTTTCTGTTTTTTAAATGTAGCATTTGACTTTTTTGCCAAGGAAAAATAAATACTATCCTAGTGGAAAAAAAAAAGATTTTTTTCTAGGCCAGTGGTTCTCAACATTCCTAATGTTGTGACTTTTTAATACAGGTACTCATGCTGTGGTGACTCCCAGCCATAAAATTATTTTCATTGCTCCCTTATAACTGCAACTTTGCTGCTGTTTTGAATCTTAATGTAAATATCTGATATGCAAGATATCTGATATGCAACTCCCAAAGGACCCGAGACTCACAGAGAACTGATGCAATAGGTCATGAGCAGGCAGTATCTCTGTCATCACCTACTACATATGAGAGGGCTTTGCAGTGCTCCTGTGGGCTTCTTCACTATGAACTTGCTGCTTTGCCTATGGCCCCATGGTGAGCCCACTGACTTGGCGTCATACGTGCTGGAAAGTAAATTTGTCCTGTTTATAGTGTCCATGAATTAGAATCTGCTATTGTCCATGTTCTGTAATGAGGAAAGTGAGACAGAAGAAAGTTAAGTGGCTTGCACAAAGTTAAGAAGCTGCTAAGTGGCACTGTTGAGTCGCCAAATATAGTTCAGCTCCAATGTTTATGCTTCTGCCCACAAACCTCTGCTTCTCCTATGAGTTAGCATGGGAAATATTTATCTGTATGTCCAGTATGTATTTGTTACTACTCACCAAGTA
Organism: Acomys russatus; assembly: GCF_903995435.1. Lineage (NCBI taxonomy): Eukaryota > Metazoa > Chordata > Mammalia > Rodentia > Muridae > Acomys > Acomys russatus. The sequence continues at coordinate 41,366,114 of NC_067143.1, read as the reverse complement.
CCTATAAGACCTCAAGGTCTTCACCAAGCACTTTATGAATCATTTCACTAACAATCATAATTCTATAGGACAGTAGTTTCACCTTACTCAAGCTTGCAGATGACAAATATGCAACGAATGCATTTTTAACTATGTCCAAGTCCTAGGTCAGAATGCTTTTTAATTGTAATATGATATTGGGTTGGGAGGGTTTAGCTCATCTATTCATTTGGTTTTTCTTATTTATAGTAGGTACAGGAGAGCAGCAGGTGGAAGTGGTGTCTAGCAGGCAAGGGTTCTGACAGGCAAATAAATCTGTAGTCTCTTCTATTCAGAATAGAAAACGTGAGTACGGTAGATGATGAGCTCCCAGCTTCCTGCCAAATCCTGGTGAGGGGCTGCTGTAGAAGCTAACGAAAGATAATTTTCCAAGATGTCCATGTAACTGCCAAACCGTATCCTTCAGAGTCCACCAAAGGGAAGGCAGATGCTTCAGGGAGGTAAAGATTCCCTGAAACCTTTAGGCAGTGTTCTCAACTGGCAGGGATCCACCAATGCTGAACAAAGGCAACAGGAAAGTGATTGGCCTTCTGTTTCCACAGTGAGGTTGAAGAATAGGATGGAGGGATTATCTATGATAGTAACATCTCCCAGCATGCGGACTGGGCACTTGATTACAAGTTAAAGATTCCTGTGTATCATGAAGATGGTTCTCAGAGTCACAGGGATTGTCATACAGGCATAGAAGCATTATCTTGGCACAGAGCAGGTGAGCCTACGAGGGCTGTATCCTTAGCCAGAGTGCCACCGGGCAAACAGCCCTTATGTCTATTTCCCTCCTTTCATTTCCCCTTTTCTGTCAAGCTGTGTGTCCAGATGAGGCTTTCTTTGTTTTGTTTTGTTTTAAGACAGGGTTTCTCTGTGTATCCTTGGCTGTCCTGGACTCACTTTGTAGACCAGGCTGACCTTGAACTCATAGTGATCCGCCTGCCTTTGTCTCCAGAGTGCTGAGATTAAAGGTGTGTACCACTATGCCCTGCTCAGATGAGGATTTCATAACATGCCATTTTTTCCCCAAATGTGCCTTGAGTAGCTTTGGGTAGTTCTCAAAGTTATATTCCAAGCCACAAGGGTCAAGGAAGGAAAAGACAGACAAGAAACCCCAACCCACATCACTGATGACTACTTAACCGAAAGCTTATATAAAAAGATATTTACCTAAAATGAAGTTATCCAAAAGGCCCAGTTATCCAAATCCCTTTTTGCTTATGGCTTCACTTCAATAGAATATCTCTCACCCTTTACACTTTGGGAAGAAAAGTGAATAACAAGAACAGAAGATTATGGTAAGGGCCAATTTATTAATATATTTTTTGCTAATCTAAGCATTTATTTTTACAAATATAGCTTTAGGCTTCCTCATTCAGACCACAATGTGAGTATTGGAGGGAAAGGGGCGAACCTAGGTCTATGCAATGTCTTACGAACAACTGTCAACATACAGGAAGATAACTCCAGTACAGGGCGAGGACAGGTGGCATGTGGAAAGCATGGCAACCCCAGCGAAGCTAAAGGGACAAAGTTTTCTTCAGATGGGGCAAAGCACAGTATAGCAGTCCTGCATTTAGACATCACTCTGAAAACTATAAAGCCACTGAAGCGAATTGCAGCAGCCTCGAGAAAAATGGGAAATGAAAAAAAAATGTTACACTTTTAAGAGTTATTTTTCTCTCACAGTGTTATATTATATCAAATAGCAGTGTCTTTGTATATTTTTCATACACCTCTCTCTTGAAGAGATGTTCTCAGGATATTTGTGGATACACTTAATTAATTACAAATCAGCTTTCTCCTGGAAACCGTTCTCTACCCTCATCATTGGGAAACAGAAGAGCACAAACAGAAAAGTTTCTCCTAACAAAATTTTTCTTCAAACTCCTTGGTGAAAAATTCTACCCAAAGAAGAGAAATAAATTTTCTGGTTACAGTAAAAGGTCCGACACAATGCTATGCATATTTGATAGCCAAATAGTTAACATTTACTTCAGGAACTATTTAACTAGCCCACATGTTATCAGTTTGTGAGGAGTGGAAGAAGAACACTGGGAAACAATTTGGGAAAGTATTTTTTTTTTTTACATACTACAAGGTTTCCCTTGATAAGATTGTTTAAAAATACCAGCTTGACTTACCCATTGGGGAGGGTGGCTTCTTTAGGAGATTCTGACATTTGTGGTGGCCAAGAGAGAATATACATTTCTTCATGAGATTTGTCATCTTTATGCTATTACTCATTATTCTGCCATAGTATTACCTGCTTGCCAGCTTCCTTCTGAGCTCCAGGTTAAGTCAGTGTACGTTGTACACAATATTCTGTTGTGTAATAGCTCTCCAGGCTTTGAAAAAAATCTATACAGAGAGAATAAAACAAAGGCCACTAACAGTGGACTATGAGTAAAGAGGAAAGAGAAAGGTAATGATCTTAGGAATAAGAATTCTGGGGAGGAGAATGTTGCTCCCACAGGATGCTCAAAACTTTCAAAGAACAGATGAGCATATGTGTAACTTTCCATGAACAAGACAGCAATCAGTGGTAATTTTTAATTTATTTTTCCCCCAGAGCAAATATCTCTTGGTAACTCTTGGTTAGACAAGAGGATGTGATAAAATCATTTAGGAGTCTGGAAAGGGTTGCTAAAGGTTATGAGAGTGAAAGGAAAATAAGCATCAAATAGCACTTTTCTACACCTTCTTGTTGAGTGAGTGCTATAAGAATAGAAGTTTTATTTTGTGGACCTTAATGATTGATATTTGTGTAGCTGAATATGTTGCTTCATCTCTCTTACTTTGGAACAACGCCATGTTACTGTGCAATTAATTAAAGACTAATTAAAACTAATAATAGTACTTAATTACTTAGAGAGACTTTGCTTAATAATAGAACAATCATGAGTCTATTCCATAAGTCTGTCTCATAAGTCTCTGCAAACGAGTTTTAGGGGAAAGAGCGGAATGCTCTACTCAGGCCACTTTCTCTCTGCAAACGAGTTTTAGGGGAAAGAGCGGAATGCTCTACTCAGGCCACTTTCTCCCTCTAAATGAATTGTGATGAGATAGCATAAGCATAGAGAGTAAAAGGGTAACTAAAGGAGGGGAGCTGACACATTCAGTTCTTAGTGTCACGTTCTGAGGTGAGAACAACTAGAATACACATATGATTAAATTGTCTAATGCTATATAATTTTATTAGTTATGTAATAGTGCTCCAGGCTTTCAAAACATCTCTATAGAAATAGAGAATAAAACAATGGCCCTTAAAAGTGGGAGATGAGTAAAGAGAAAATAGAATATTGTATCTTTTACTTTAGAAAATACCAATTTCTCCTATCTCACTAACCAAAGTTTGAGCAAGCCTTGCCAATGAGGACATGAAAATATTAAAAATAGATATTTGAATTATGATTTAAATTTAGAATATATGCATATATATGCTTATTTTCTCTAACTTTAGCAAAATATAAGAAAAAAGTATATAGTGAAGAAATAATGCATAATAATAAGAAGAATAAAAAGCCTGCGACTTGTCCAAAGTCACACAACTGAGGGAAGAGCTAGGGTTTGATTCTTATTAAAATTTTTTTCACATTTTATTTGATTGTTTAGAGGTAAGGATAAATGGACTGAACTCAATTATGAGAGAATACTTTCAGGATTGTGATTTATAGAGCTGGAAAGGACACTAATGTATTGCCATTTTGAACCACCCAGAAAAGAAGACCATGGCATGACATGCTACCTATGCACAGACCCTGTGAAGGGGTTCAGCCCACAAGCTCATCTTCCTGACCCCAGTTCCTGGTCTTCTAGTGTTACCTCTACTGCTCCCACTTCATGGGCTCCACTATACATGTCAAATACACTTTCTTATTTATTTTATTCTTATGTGTTTTGCTTCTTAGCTGTTTATCTTCTAATAGGCCAAAGGACATTTTCCAACAAAGCAGAAGGCACTTCATGTAGATAGAAGGGTGATTATTTGTATTTTATGTTGGAAAGGACATTAGTATTTCAGTAGAAGAAATATGCTACCAGAATTCTCAATTAGTCATTCTCCCTTCAACTTTTTAATTTTAAGGTTTCTGATGTTTCCACATAAACTGTACTGATTTCTAATTAGTCCGTTGTTACTGTGGGAAACAGAATACACACACACACACACACACACACACACACACACACACACACACACACAGCCATTGACTTGTAGGATAAGCATAAAGTGAAATGTTCCCAAGTTTTGTGATGAGTCAGCCTGACTCTGCTCCAAGTGTTGTCCTTGACTTTCTTTCCCAGGCAAGTGAGTCAGTAAGTTAGTCAAGGTAGCAGGCAATATTAATTTACTGGGAAGGGCACAGTTCAATATTGGTTCGTGTTGAGACATTCTCAAACACAGGGGATTCTGTAAAGATTGAGTGGAAGCATTAACTAGTGGTTTCCAACATAGACCCTGGACCCTTGGGAGCTAAGTGTTACTGCAGATCTGTAATAATCTGAAGACTTGAAGCAACAGTTGCCACACAGCTGTGTCCTGTGTTCTTAACACACTGCTTGACGCTTTCTTCTGTCCCAACTTTGTCACATGAAGATTCTTGTATTTCTGGAAGCTGCTGGGGAACTTGTGGCATGGTACAAGAATGTGGGAGCTATGGTCTGGAAAACAGCAATTAAAAATGGGTCTGAGGAAAAGACAGAGATCTAGAGTCCAGGGACAAAGAGAAAGATAGGGATAGCACCTAAGGTTGACATGGGAGCAATTGCAAGGGAGTTCAGACCTTAGCTGGATGTGAGGGAAAGACCCAAGGGTAGGGATCTCCAGCAGCCTTGCTATGTCCTCGGTGGCTTTCCAGAACTTCCTCTCATGGGGACTTGAGATAGGTTTAAGTTTTTTTAAGCAGTATTACTATTTGGGAGGTACAATACTTAAGTTTTGGGTCTGGCCTTGTTCTTGGATGGGCTACTAACTCTGCAGGTCATAAAATATCCCACTTTTGTGATTAATAAAATCCCTTTAAAATATTACATCACAATAGTTTTACATCACTGTACACTTGCCAAGTCATTTTTGTATTGCAATGTAAGCTCATTGAACTTTCACTGTTCTCTAAGGGTGGGGATGCCTAAAAAGTAACTGTGATAGCAGTTGTGAGGATGGCCTACATCTATTCATACTTACAAAAATGCAAAAGCTCCATGTCAGTCTTGAAAGCATGAGAATTGTCTACAGTCACTTCAAGAGTAGGATCCTTGGTTGAGTCATCTCACTCATCTTAGGCATCACATTCTTTTTTTTTTTTGTTTTTTTGTTTTTCAGGGGTGGTTTGGATTTTTGGCTTTTTGAGACAGGGTTTCTCTGTGTAACAGCTCTGGCTGTCCTGGAACTCACTCTGTAGTCTGGACATCACATTCTAACTATGAAGTGTACATAGCGCCTGGGAGAAAAGAAACTATAGCATGTGAATGTCGGGCAGAGCTGTTGCTGGGGAGAGATGTGAAGGGATTTGTGCTTAAACATATGGTGAACTGTTTGGAGGTTGCCTAGAAAGAAAGACTCTGGGTACAGGTGGAGAAATGAATGCAGCTAGAAAAGATGTAAGGTTTAAAAAAAATCTGTGTGTATTTGAGTGTGTCTCTGTGTATATAAGCACATATGTGATGTACCCGTGGAGACCAGGAAGTTGTGTTAGATCCTCTGCAGCTGGAGTTACAGGTGGTAGTGAGCCACTCAACATGGGTCCTAGGAACTCTGTTCCTCTACAAGAGCAGCAAGGTCCCTTAATTGCTGAGCCATCTCTTCAGCCCCAGTGACACCACTCTTATTTAGAAGACTGGGAAATGGTTAATGAGCAAACATTATCACAGAAGCAATTATCATGAAACCAGTGCAGCTTTCACTACTATAAAATGGCTGATTTCAAAAGGGCAGTGTGTGCATGAAGATGAAGTTCAGTAGGCACTTGTATAGCTCACGTAAGGCCCTGGGTTCCATGCCCAGCAAGGTAGACTGTCCCTCCCTCCCTCCCTCCCTCCCTCCCTCCCTCTCCCCTCTTTCCCTTCTTTCTTTCCTCCCTTTGTCTTTTCTTGCTTTTTCTAAGTTTATAAAGAAATTAAATAAATGAAAATAAAAATCAATTTTATTTTACCCTTCACATTTCTGATTTTTGTTAATCAGTGAAGTCTACAAAAATTTTTTTCTTTTAAGGAACAGTATGTTAGATAATGTAATTTTAAGGATATTTTCCATTTTTAGACATTATTGTCTTCCTAAGTATGGCTGAAACTTAGCTTCTCTTACATGATATATACTCATTGTGCACATTTTAGATAAACTCATGGTTTGATTTATGTGAATATTTAATATTTACCTTTTGGTAACTGCATAAATATTTTTATGCATGAATGCATATGTATTCTTCTTCTGTGGAATACGAGTATTTCTTCCCTCTGTAGTTACTCACAGAAGTATATCTGCAGTTGTTATTTTCTATGTAATTATTGGTAATTTTCTCATCACATTTGTAGAGTGCTTGCCCATACATTTCTCAATGTTCTGACAACATAACTAGTTTCTCATTTCCCTGGTGTCACTTCTATTGCCATCCTGTATCTTCCTACTCTAAAATAATTAATGCCTCTATCAGTCTGATTGTTCTTCCCTTACAGGACCTCCTTTTGTGTGTGTGTGTGTGTGTGTGTGTGTGTGTGTGTGTGTGTGTGTGAGTGTGTGTGTGTGTATGTGTGTGTGTGTAAAATTTGATATTACTGTATTGTTTTTTACTCCCTTTCTTCTAGATTAACACTCCTGATTTGGTGGCACAAATCTTGAGAAAGAATACTTGAGAAGTCAAGTCGTTGAGAACTAAGTCATTTGATGGGTTGGCACAATGGAGAACTCGGGGGGGGGGGAGGGAAATTGTTTTCCTTAGTGCTTTGAGTACACTTCTCAGCTGTCCTAATTTTCATAGCCGTTTCTGAACTGCAATGTCTGATTTTTATCTGAGTTCTTTGTTGTTTTTGAAAAAAATAGGATCCTGTCTTTATTTTTGGTATTTGAACATTCCTTATAATATGACAGCATATGGACAATATCTGTTCATGCTCTGGACACGTAGAAACCTGCTGCTCTCCTCACTGAAGAGAAGGGAAATATATAATCACCAATTGTCTTTTGGTAACTTATTCTTTTACATTTTTACCTTCTTAGTTCTTGGAACTCCTACTAAGTATAAATTGAGCATCTTGAATCAGTACTATGATTGCTAAGTTTTGCCTTTTTAACTTTTTTCTTGTGTTACATCTTAATTTATCTTTCTTTTTATCATTTTTCCAGACAGGGTTTCTCTATAGTACTTTGGCTGTCCTGGACTCGCTTTGCAGACCAGGCTGGCCTCGAACTCACAGCAATCTGTTCGCCTCTGCCTCCTGAGTGCTGGGATTAAAGGTGTATGCCACCATGCCCTGCTAATTTATCTTTCTAGATACTGTTTCATTGTTTGCCTTTTGTTTGACATTTGCTTCTGATATTAACATTTTCCTTTTTATTATTGTTCTTTCATCTATTATACCCCAGTTTCCCCTTCCTTCTCCCCAGGGCCTCCCCCCAACCTTCCTTTTCCCCTATATCCATCCCACTTCATCATGTCTCAGAAAAAGGGCAGGCTTTCCAAGGACATCCACCAAATACTGCACTTGACGCCTTGCCTTGTTACAAAGGATGGCCAGTTCAGGTTCCTTGTCCCCCATTACTAGGACTCTCCACTAGTGCCACCCTTGGGGATTCCATGGAGTTTCCTTTGTGCTAGGTTTCTACCTTGCTCCCAAAATGCCGCCCCCCCCAATTCCAGTCATCGCCTCACTATTCTATCACTCCTTCCTCCACCAACTTATCCTTCCTGCTCCCATCTCCACCCACCCCCAGTCCACCCACAAAATCTGTTCTATTTCTCCTTCCCAGGAAGATCTTGCAGCTCTGCTTAATTCCTCCTTGTTACTTAGCCTCTCTGAGTCTGTGGGTTGAAGCATGATGATCCTTTAACTTACAGCTAACATGAACATTTTATTTCACAAGATGTAGCTTTTCTCTGTGTTAATTCTTGTAGTATATTTTACTTACTTCATGGGCATTGTGCCTTTATTTCACTTCTCTTCCTGTATAATCTTCTTTTACTTTAACTTCAGTGCATTTGAAATAGAAAGGAAGTAAGAGAGTGGGGAATATGGGAAGGTTTGGAGGGAGGAGGAGATGATGTAAATATAATCCCCAAAATATCTTTATCTTATTTTTATTCTAAAATATTTTTAGAAGGTAGTAAAATATAATTGAATTGGGCAGTTAGTTGATGCTGATGTTCACACAGACATGTGATTGACTATAGATTTTTGTGAGGCTTTTTGTATTTACCTGCTTTGGGGAATTATAAATGTTATTGATTCATGTTGCCATCCTAAGTAAGTAATCAATTTTATTCTTACTCAATTTTAAGTGGATTTTAGCCATATAGTACAGGATAAACATACTACAATGAACAGACCCAAAAGAGATAAGTAACAAGGAATACCCAAGGGAAGATGCTTAAATCTCACTCAGAATGGGAAATAGAATAGATGGAAGTAATGGTTGGAGAGAGGGAACAGGTAAGAGAGGGAGCACAGAGAGAAATGAGGGTGGAGATCAGACCTGCGAAAAGCTGTGGCAGTAGAACAGAAGACCTTCAAGGAAAACAAAAATTGTGGGTAGGGGCATCTCTGTGACAAGCAGGAGACCTAAGTCAGACTAGGCCTCTGAGAGCATATGAGGGGGACTTCTAGTAGTAGGGGCCATGGAAACGGAAGAGGACACCCTTTCACTAGGTAAGAGTCCTAGCGCAGGGAATGACCACCAATCCACCTACAAAAACTTTGATCTAAAACTTAACTTGCTTACAAGACATGCAGGGATAAAGATAGAGCAGATAGAGCAGAGATTGAGAGAACTTCAAACCAATGCCTGGCCCAGCTTATGACCTGCCCCTGACACTATTAATGATATTCTGCTATGTTTGCAGACAGAAGCCTGTCAAAGTTGACCCTAGCAGTCAGTTTGGAACACATGCTGAGACTCACAGCAAAACACTGGGTGATACACAGGCAGTAATGTGGAAAAGTGGGGGGAAGGGAAGGAGGTATAAAAGGACCTAGAGTTGATAAGAGCTCCACAAGGAGTCCAACAGATCAACTAACCAGTTGCCCAAAGGGGCCTATGGGGCCTGAAGCACCAACCAAGGACCATGCATGGGCTGGACCTAGGTTGTTTACATGTATATAGCTGAAGGGCAGCTCAAGCTAATGTGGGTCCTCTAGTAAAGGGATCAGAGACTGTCTCTGACAAGGACTGTATTGCCTGCTTTTTAATCACTGCCCCCTGACAGGACTGCCTGAGTAGGCCAAAAGGGATGAGAGGGGACTCAGTCCTGATCTGACTTATTGAGCTGAGGTGGGAAGATGAAGGTCTCCCCTTTTCTGAGGAATAAGGGAGGGAGGGTGGACTGGGAGGAGAAGAGAGAGGGGCCTATGGCCAGGATGTAAAGTGAATAAATAAATAAATTAATAAAAAGATCATCACCAGTTTATTATAAACACTTTCACCATGTCCATAATACCATCTCAGAAAATGTTTATAAAGCTTATTTTCTTTGGAAAAAAATCTGGTGGAAGTCTACACTAAACTTATATTTAATTTAAAAAAAGGAAAAAATTAATTCAGCTGCAGTTTGGGAAATGATTTATGAGTGAGATACTTGTCTAAGAAGTGTGCAGAGTACAGCTTAAATTCTCAGCTTTCACGTCAATGTTAGCCATGTGTGGCAGCCCACGTGTAATCCCAGCTCACTGGAGGAAGAGGCAAGGGGTCATCAGAGCAAGTTCAGTAAATTAGCCAGCTCTGGGCTTATGTGAGAAGCTCTGCCTGAATGTATAAAGTGGAGAACAATGGAGCAAGGCACCTGTGTTAAATTCTGGCCCATGCACACAAACATGCACACAAGTATGCACACATGCACACATCAAGAGGATCCACACACATGCAAGTATGCATGTATGCATGTACAACATAGTCTTGCCCCCCCAAAACAGAAATGAAGAATGAAGCTCTTTGAGATTTTATGTGGGGAGGTTTTACTGACTGACAAGCTTCACAGCGACAGTAGGTGGACAGCACATCAACTTTTTCATTAGAGGATCCTAGTTTTATAACTAGAGTTATTTTCTGTAGCCTGCTCTGTCTGTCATGTGCCATGCCTAGAAGATTCTGTAGTCTAGCTGCAAATGCTCTGGGATCAGGAGAGAGACTGGATGCAGCTCTGCCTTCTCATCCATAAGTGAGTATGTCGAGAGACTCACTGTTGCCATTCCCGATGAGCTTGCAGTATGCCCAGCCTTTTCTCCATCACTGTTTACCATCCAAGAGGAGCAGAAAGGGGCCTTGGGATCCAGATGTCAACATCCTAAGGCTCTCACCAATACTTGGTGACTCCATTCCCTCTGTTTGTGCTTGTTTCACATCCCTCTGCCTGCATTCCGTTTTGAGGTAAAAGGGCTGTCCATCTCCCATCAGCTCTCATCTCCTACTTTGTTGCTTTGCTTTAGGAGTTTATAGATTTTTGTTTCTTGATATTCGTTTCAGTGAGGTTTCTAGATGAAGAGGAGATGAATTGATGTGTTTAATAATAGATATGAGTAGGGTTAATCAAAGTTTTCCCTTTAGCTTCCTCATCTATAGAGTTGAATAACAATGGTACAATAAAAATGTGGGAATAAAACAGAAGTGTTAAAATGAAAGTTCTTTGAACAGTATTAGCTCCTAGGCAGTCAATACATGTTTGATGGCAGTATTTACTATTATTATTGCCCAATAAGATAAAAACTCCCTTCTTGGTTATGTGCATTGCTGGAATTAAACATATGAATATATTTCTATCTCTATCTCCTTTTCTCTCTCTTTCACACACACACACACACACACACACACACACACACACACACGTGCATGTGTGCACACACCCCCAATATATTTGAACTAGAACATTAAACAAGAAAGTACAATAATAGGAAAGTAAGTTTTTGTCTTAGTTAGGGTTTCTGTGGCTGCAGTGAAAGATCAAGATCAAAAAGCAAATTGGGGAGGAAAGGATTTATTTGGCTTACACTTCCATATTGTAGTCCATCACTGAAGGAAACCAAGACAGGAACTCAAACAGGGCAGGAACTGATGCAGAGACCATGGAGCAGTGAAGCTTACTGGCTTTCTCATCATGGGTTTCTAGACCTGCTTTCTTTATAGAACTCGGGACCACCAGGCCAGAGATAGCACCACCACAATGGGGCTGGGGCACCACATCAATAACTAAGAAAATACTCTACAGGCCTCCCTACACTCAATCTTAAGAGTGAATTTTCTCAATTGGGGTTTTCTCTTTCAGATGACACTAGCTTGTCAAGTTGACATAGAAGTAGTCAACACAATTGACCCTTTTCAACCTGACACAAAATACTTTTTTAAGATATAGCTTTTCCTTTCATTGGTTTGTCCCCAAGAAATCAGATAAATAAATATCACAAATATGAAATATACTGCAAACTTAAAAGTTAAAAAATATTTACAAATTTACTTTAAAAGGCTTAGTTTTTTTTAAATCTCAAATCTCTTTAAAAATTCAAAGCTCCTCAACTGTGTGCTCGTACTTAAACAAAACAAAAGAAATGAAACAAAATAATGTTAAATACTTTCTTACATCAAGAGTGAAGAACGAGGGTCCAGCCACAATGTGAACACAGCAAAACAACATTCTAACAGTATAAATAATGCAATGTCCAATATCTGGGATTTGCTCATGAGCTTCTGGGCTCCTCTACGGGACTTGGGTCACTTCTCCAGCGCCACCCTCTGCAGCACACACAGCTTGTCTTCCAGTCTCCCGCTGGCTCCATTCCACAGCTGCTGCTGTTCTTGGTGGTCCTCATATAGTACTCCCGTTTCCAAAATGCTGAGGTCTTTTTCTGCAACTGAGCTGCACCTTCCCCAGTAACCTCACCTGGGCTCTTTTCAGGGTGCGAAGCCTCAACTCTTCTCTATGACCCTTTCAACCTTGGGAACTCCACTGCTGTTCCTTCTCCTAACGGCCTCTCCTCGTCTCTCACAGTGTCAAGCCTCAAGACACTCTCCATGACTCCTCCATGCTTTTAAAACCGCACCAACTGAGAAACTATTACACACAACCAAGTTTGGCTGCTAGCACAAGGTGTAACCTTGGAAGCCTCTAAGCACAGCTCGCATGTGCTGACTTGGTGGGAACAGTTCCCAGAAGCTCTCACTCAATGATGCTGCTCTTCTTAGTCACAGCTGAGTCTTCAACCCCAGCTATACATCATCAATTGTTTCAGAAAAACAAAGGTTTAATTTAGTGTTTCTGGTCTCGTGTTAATCATAGCCAATTCTTCAGCTCCAGATGACCAGACATCACAGATTCTTCATGATTGATTAAATAGAAATGAGCCAATTGGTGACGAAGCTCTAATATATAAATGCAGGTTTATTAGAAGCAGCAAGGGAGGGGGAAGTGAAGGGGGAGCATGTGCTTGGGGTTAGGGTGAGGGGAAGGGAAGGAAAAAGGGTAGGGAGGAAGGGAAGGGAAGAGTAGGCAGGAACCAAAATATCTGTTTATGTAGTGATTCTCCGGGAGAGGGGAAGCCCAGTCCCTAGGTTGAGTGCAGCCCATGACAGCCAGGCCCTGCAGCAGGACCTAACACTTCATACACATGGCCCAGTAGAGTCTTTGCTTCCCTCTGGATCTTCTCAAGCCAGGCCTCCATCATATGCCTTGTTTTCAATGCTCTTATTTTCCAAGCTCCACATAACAGCTCACTGAGCTTCACCACGCATTGGCCTTTCCAGTTCAAAGTTTCAAAGTTCTTTCACAAGCCTCTTAAAAGCAGCATAGTCAGGTTTTGTCACAGCAATACTCCACTGTCCTCAAACACCATGACAAAAATTCAAGTTGGGGAGGAGAATATTTATTAGGCTTCCATATTGCGGCTCATTATCAAAGAAAGAGAGCAGGAATTCAAACAACACAGGAACCTGGAGTCAGGAGCTGATGCAGAGGCCACAGGAGGATGCTGCTTACTGCCTTGCTTCCCATGGCTTGCTCAGCCTGCGTGTGTGTGTTTACATTTTTATTTTCCATATACATTTATTTTTATTGCACATGCATAAAACAAATTACATGCAGCAGGGAGAACCATGTGACAATCATGAGCTCTATAAATGTTAAATTCATAGTGGTTTAGCTCTTTGTTTTTGTCAAACTTGAAGTAAACATCTTTCCTGTCTTGCTGGGTCTAAATTTCTGAATGAAATTCAGCATCTATCCTATCTCATCTCTATTAACTTAACTCCTTTATCTTGATCTAAGTAGATCTTATCCCCTAATCAACTAAACTTGATTGTCAGCATGCATCTTAAAATTTAAATTCAATTTTTAAATTTAGTGACATTACTTCCCAATCCTAGCACCTTCCTTTGTCTCCTCCTGGTCCCATCCTCCCTCCCTACCTCTTCCCACCTCCCCCTGGGGAGCTCAGAAACTGGGAGCTCTCCTCCCCTACCAACTGATCCCAGCCTATCAGGTCTCATCAGGACTGCCTGAGACCTCTTCCTCTGTCTGCCTGCTTTTTCTTGGAACTCAAGACCACCAGCATAGGGATGGTACCACCCACAGTGGGTGGAACCCTCCCACCTCAATCACTTATTAAGAAAATACCCTAAAGCTTTGGAGGTATTCTCCCAATTTATGTTCCCTCCTTTCAGATGATTCTAGCCTGTGTCAAGTTGACATTTATTTAGCCAGCACAATCCTTAATAAATATTTGACAACTTTGAATCCATGACTTCATTTTCTTCTCTAGTTAAATTCCAAGGCTGGGACTAGAGAGATGGCTCAGTGCTTGGGGGTGCTTACTGCTTTTGTAGATGACCAGCATTCAAATACCAGCATATAAACCCTTCAAATTTAATGTTATGTCTTCATCAGTTTGCTGGGGGTTTATCATAAGTGAAGATGAATACTTCTTAGAACAGAGGAGAATGGGAAGCTGGACTCAGCAGCTAAGAGCACTTGTTGCTTTTGAAGAGAACCTGGGCTTTGTTCCCAGCACCACAGGGAGGGTCAGAGGCACATTGTGGAAATCTCACACACCCTCCTGACCTTCATGAACACCAGGCAGGCATGCTTACAGTGTACTTACATATGTTCAGGAAGTAAACACATACTTATAAAATAAACAAATATAAAAAAATCTTTGAAGGAGAGGTGATTGAAAGTTAATTCTGTATATAGAGACATCATGTCAAAGCTCTCATGTTTTCCCTATATTGTGCCGAGCTTCACTTGTCTTCTGTAAAAATGATTTATACTTCCCTTTCTTTCTGTGAAGATGCTGCATAAACTTCTAATCTTTCTCCATGAATTAATTTACTTTTTTTCTATATGCCTCTGTATAAACAATGAATGCATTTCCTTTTCTTTTGATCAGTCTACCAGTTTTAAGTTTATCAATGGACTCAGTTATGTAGCCTCAAACAGTTGAGGGGATGTATTTTCATCCTGTGATTCACATATGAATGTTTCATAACTTAATTATAATGTTATTGGATCCTAAGAATTTCTGAGTTTTTATAATTACCTCAAATTTGACTTTATATATCTATTTTCACCATTTTTATTGAAAAATTTCAGAAACACAATGTTTTGCCTTAGAGCATAGGAATATGTCACAATTATGTTGACATCTCTTTCTAGATTATATTAAAATGCTTGCTCAAATTTTCTTACAACATGTGTATTCAAGACAAATGCAGTATAAAAACTATATTAAAAAACAGATTGTCATCATATGCTACATATTTGAGCAACGTACAAGCCCTAATATAGATATCAATGTATTGAGCAGGTATTTAGAATTTTTATCAAAATTTTAGCAATGCTGTTTCAAAGCCAATGTTATAAAGAAGATTTTTAATTAATTTACCTCCACTCTATGAATATCATAAAACATCATAAAGGCATTGCATTGTGTATGCTTCATTTTTTTCATGTTTTATACCTTTGAGGAGATGGACTTTTTTCTGTGCTGTTTGCTCATTATAGTGCTGAATTTTCCATTTTGTATTTAATCTCCCCAAACTTTCAAGTGGAAATGTTGACTTTAAATCATCAGTGTATTGTTATGATTCCTTCTCTTATTTAAATCCCACTAGATAGGCAGGAAGGATGTTTTGCTATGAGTGTTCTGCAGAGCAGGCTGTGTGTCTGTGGATTTGTAGTTTAGAATGGACAGGTTGATACTTCTGAAAAATCAAGGTGGATCTTGCTTTGACATTTCCCACCAAGGACTCACTGCCATGTGATCAGACACTTTGTGGGTGTGGGCTCTGCTATTTCACTAAACCACAAAGAAGAAACAAAAGGCTATGTGCTGGTGCACACTGATATTACTAGGTGAAGTTCATGGACAAATAAATCTCCATTGTATTGACACTGTCTGCTTCTTGTCCCCAGTATGCATAAAACATAAATTGTAACTAAAATTACAATCCATTTAAATATCCTAAAATACTTGAAAAGCCCTTTTCCTGTTTAATTGTATTTGAAAACTTCTTTAAATTGCCTTAGAATATAATCCTCTGTCTTGAGTGAGTTTCCTGACAGGAGAGGCTCACTGTAGCTCAGCTGAAGCCTAAGGGACATATTTGAGAGAGGATTAAAAAAGACTCAGGGAGCTAAAAGCAGTAACTCATTAAAACCACCCATTCTAGACTTTCTCCAAGCATATGAAAAATCTGATCAAATCATGGGTCCTCCTTGCACTGTGAGTCTTTTGTTTTTGAGGTTGAATTTGCTGGAGTGGAAAGCCTCTCTGAAGTGGAAAGCCAGGCTGTCTAGGAAGTGCTCAGAAGAGGCGCACCTTGTGGGGAGACTTCCTCTGCACTGGAGGAAAGACACCTCCACATTATCCACCTGGAACATTAGAGATGAGACTGATCCAGTCAAATCCACTCTTGAGTCTAACAAAACAGTTCTGTCTGATTTTTATTTATTTTTACTTTCACAAGAGAGTGATATTTTCCATGAGCTCCTGGTTCCCACCTTCCTTCAATAGTTGGAAACTAGACACCCTTCTCTGTTTCCGAGTTTCATGAGGTGATCCTGATTTTAGGACTTGCTGTTGCTGTTATGGAGTCTTTGCAAGGAGTCAGCGTGCTGATGATCTCTTGCATCTTCTTCTGTACTTGGTAATTTGACGAGGCTATTTTTTAAAATTGTAAGGGTACACTCACACAATTACAATCATCCATCTATGGATGGCCTGGACAATTGTGGAAATATAGGGCACTGGAATTGACATCAGAGGTAAATTATAGTCTTTCTCAAACATGGTTGCCATCACTACCCACAGGATCAAGATGGCACACAAGAAGCCGGGGCCTATCAGGAGTCAGCTGACCACAAGTAGAGAGCTTATGTGCTCAGGAAGAAGTCTGGCCTGCTCTACTTCCTGGACATATAGAAACTTATTCTTTCGAGACACCTACTTTATAGGCACATGCATGAAGTGACAGCAGAGAGAATCACATGCCTCCACCTGTGTAGAAGAAAAAGCCAAACGTATCTTCACTTATTGTCCTAACATTGCCTTCTCCAGAGACTGAGTCCTAAAATAACAAATTTATGAATATTCTTAAACAAATGGACTTTCACAGGTTTTATGGCCTAAAGGAGTCAAGAATTTCATATAATTACAAACTAATGGGAAACAAGAAAAATAAAACAAAACATGACTAGTGAATTTTACACATTGCATGTTGGATTAACACAAATAATTATTTAAGGGGTCATAATATTTTATTATTTAAATTAAGATTTTTGAGCTGGAGTTTGATGTATAACCTGGGTTGCCCCACACTCATATGTAGACTAGCCTGGCCTTTAACTTTCGGTAGTTTTTTTTGTTGTTGTTGTTTTAGTTGAAACTAAATTTATTTCATACCACGTATTTTGATTATGGCTTCTCTACGCCAGCTGCTCCCAATTCCTCCATACTTCTCTACATAGTCAATTCATATCCTTTCTTGTCTCTCTCATTAGAAAATAGATATCTAAAAAATAAAATTAAACATATTGAATACAATAAAATAAAAATAAATAATCTGAGTAGGACAAAACAAACAGACAAGTAGAAAAACAAAATGGCAAACAAAAAGCACAAGAAACACACATAGATGCAGAGATACATGTTACCAAACACGGAAATTTCATAAAACCACAAAATTGATAGACTTAATTTATAAGCAAATGACCTTTAGGGTAAAAAAAAAATCCAACCAACCAACCAACAACCAATCAACTAACCAACCAGAACAACCACAAATGAAAGATATGCCCAGACAAAACATTATAATTTAAAAAAAAAAACCTCCAAAAATAGCAATGAGTTTGTTTGGTGTTGGCCATCTATTGCTGGGCATGGGATCTGCTCTTAAGTGTGGAATGTATACTCAGGAGACTCTGTTGGAGAACACTACCTTTTCATTTACCAGTGGTTATTATTTAGAGACAGCATCTGTATTGGTTAGGGATCAGGGACTGTGTCCATTTCCACTCTCAGCACTGGGAATCCCATCAGGCCCAGACATGGACAGGTCCTGTGCAGACTGCTACAGTCTTTGTGAGTTCATATGTGTTTTGGTCCTGGTGTATTTAGAAGACCTTGTTTCTTGGTGATCTCTATCTCTTCTGGCTCCTCCTATCTTTCTTTCTCCTTTTCTGCAGGATTCCCTTAGCCTAGGGAGAATTGATAGAGACATTCCATTTGGGACTGAGTGCTCTAAGGCCCTTCATTCTCTGCATATTGTTCAGCTGTGGGCCTCTGCATTTATTCTCATATACTATAAAGGAAGCTTCTCTGACAATGGCTTCCTGTGGGACTTTGAATGAGAAGGGTCTCCATAGGTTCACACACTTGAAGGCATAGCCATTAGGGAGTAGCACTAATTGACAGGGATTAAGATGAGTGACCTTGTTGGAGTAGGTGTGGCCTCGTTTCCTGCCTTGATGATAATGAACTTCACTTCTAAAATTGTAATCCAGCCTCAATGACATGTTTTCCTTTAAAGAGGTGCCATGGTCATCATTGTTTTCACAGGACTAGAACATTGACTAAGACATAAGTTGGTACCAGGGAGCGGGGTATTGCTGTGACAGGTGGCTGGATGTTGACTTTGGAATTTTGGGTTAGGAAAGCAGTTGAACACTTTAAGATGGGATTAATAGGCCGTACCATGGAAGACAGCGCTAAGAGCAGTTGGAACACTGGGCCTGGCTCAAGAAGTTTCAGAGGGAAAGAATATTAGTAAGTGGCCTCGTGACTGGTCCAAGTGATATTTTGGCACAAAATGTGGCCTTTGTACAAAACATCTGCCTGACGCTAGATTGAGGAGTTTTAGATTAATAGCATTGGCAGAGGAGATTTCAGGGCAGCATGTGCTGTGTGGTTACTAGAGGCTAGTCTTATGCGTATCTGAATTGACATAAGCAAGTTGACCAAGAAAAAACACAAAATATACAGTTTGAAGAGAAAAGGAGAAAATGGAGCTAAGTCCTGTACTCAAGGAGATAAATGGATTAAAGAAAACCTGATGCTAAATGGAAAAAAAGGGGGTGGCGATCTCAGTGTAACACCCCATCCAGTTAAGATTCCAAATTGTGACTATGAATTAAAGCTTAGGGCCTTTAATTCTATCACACCAGCATCAGTGGCAGGTGTAGTGGAAGTTTTGGTTATGTTATATAAATATGTTTTTGTTTTGATCCAAAGTGAGGGATGTGAAACTCCCTTTAATAGTCAGGTGAGAGGGTATGTGATCTTGTCATCTGAGAACTGCTTTGTGTATGGGGGTGGGTGGCCTTTGCCGTCTGGAAAACATTTTTTTTGTGGACTCTGTGATAATATAAATAGGAGGTCTCTTTGAGATGTTCCTAGAGAGAAAGACTCCAGAAAACACTTTGAGAAGGCTGCTGTTGATTTGTTCTGCTGTTGTTGCTACTGTTTGCTGTTTATGTGGACTGCTGGAATCACCCTGAGGAACTAAATCTAAAAAGGCCTACATCCTGTTTCCCTACTAACCTTCTTTCTGTCCTACCTAGGGCCAGTGGGATGGAAGAGAGGTAGAGGCATTAAGGAACTCTAAATTAAGTATGTTGAAAGAAAAATCTAAGCCCACAGATAGCATCCCATATTAGGCACCAATTTTTTTTTTAATTGTTTATTCACTTTACATCCTGGTCATAGCTCAACCTTTCCTCTGCCTGCAGTCCCACCTTACCTTATCTCCCCCATTCTCCCTCTCCTATTCCTCAGAAAAGGGGAGCCCCCTTCCTATCTACCTGGGCTCATCAAGTTATATCAGGACTGAACATGTCTCTTTCCCTTGTGGCCTGGTAAGGGAGTCCTGCCAGGAGGAAGTGATAAAAAAGTTGGCAACAGAATCCATGTCAGAGACAGCCCCTGCTCCCATTATTACAGGATCCACATGAAGTCTGAGATGCTTGTTGGCTACATCTGTATTGGGATCCTTGGATCCAGTCCATGCATGGTCCTTGGTTGGGGCACCAAAATGTTAAAGTGGATTTTTTTTTTTTGTATAAAACTGTGTTTGTGTGTCAATTTCTCTCTTAACCTGGCTATCACACAAATAACTAAGACTCTTCTATATTTGTTTAATAATAAGCTTCACATCACTATAACTGAGCATCTATTACTCTTTTCTTAACCCTCTCGGCCAATTTGGTTTTCCTCCAGTACATGTACCAGAGATACTTGCACTTTATAGTTTTCCTGCTCTGGCACCTCTCTCGATGTCTCCTGGACCTCTGTTCCTGGCTGAATCCCTACTTCCTCCTCTACTCCTTCTCTGGCTTGTAGGAAACCTAGCCCTAGTCTGTCTGCTGCTCAGCTATTGGCTGCAAGATGCTTTACTAGCTTATCAGGGGACAACTGGGAAGCAGTTTGTACACAACATTGAGATAGGAGATTCTCAGAACAAGGATTGCAATAAGATATGGAGGGGATGTACAGAAATGAGAATTTGAACTACAAAATAACCTTGTGCATATACAAAGGCAGGCAGATTTCTGAATTCAAGGTTAGCTTGCTCTGTAGAGGAAGTTCTACAAAATAACCTTATGTTATACAAAGGCAGGCAGATTTCTGAATTCAAGGTTAGCCTGCTCTACAGAGGAAGTTCTAGAACAGCCAAGCTTAGGCAGTGAAACAAACAAACAAACAAAAAGCCGGTGAAAATTCACTTGAAGGAGAGTGATGTGTGTAGCACCAGCAAGCAAAAGAACTTGGCAGTTCATTCACGTGGTTGTGGCTTCAGTCAAGGATATAAGAACAGGGTTGCAGAATCTCCCTCTGTGGCTAGGGAAAGCCACTGAGGACAGTTGTGTGTCAGGGGTGTTCAGAGAGGCCATTGTGTGAAATTGTGAAAGTTAAGCTTGAATTTCATTGGAGACCACAGGATATTGGAGATGCCAGAGCCATAGGATACCAGTCCAGAAGAGCTAACAGGGAGTGGAAATAGCCTAAGAGAGAGAAGTTCCTTGCAGCCAACAAAAATGATGGAGATATGAAGAGCAGTTTGATACCAGTCATGGAAATGCTCACTTTGGAGTTTGCCAAGCTGGTTTTAGGTCTGGCTTTGGCTCAATATTTTCTCACTATGACTCCCTTTTGGAATGGTAATGTATAGTCTGTGCCAGTGCATGTTCGAAGTATGTGATCTGATTTTTGATTATGATTTTATAAGGCTTTAAAGATAAGAAATCTCTGTGAATTTCAGAAGAGACTTTATACTTTGGACCTTTAAGCAGTGTTAAGACTGGATTAGACTAGGGAAGTTGAACTCAATGTATTTTTGCATTATGATATGTCTATAAGCTTATGGAGGCCAGGGAGTGGAATGCAGTTGCTTGGGTAAAAATGGGGCCCAGTGGCTCATAGATTTGAATGCATAGTCATTAGGGAGTAAAACCACTTGACAGGGATAAGGAAGTGAGGCCTTGTTGGGATACATGCGGCCTTATGAGAAGTGTGTCATTGGTGGTGGGATTTGGAGTTTCAAATGGTCAAGCCATTCCCAAAATGTCTCTCTCTTCCTGCTGCTTGCCCATTGGATGTAGAACTATTACCTACCCCTCAAGCACTATGTCTGCCCGCATGCTGCCACACTTCCCATCATGATGTTAATGGACTAAACTTCTAAAGATGTCATCCAGCCCCGATGAAATGTTTTCCTTTATAAGAATGTCATGGTCCTGGTGTCTCTTCACTGCAACAAAACATGGATCAAGATACAGTGTAAGACACTAATATATGAATATAGCTGAATGCTGGTAGGAAACATCTTGCTGTTATGTTACTTTAGCAGAACAGTAGTATTTAATTTTCCTCTAGGTTCCTTGTCTATTTAGTCTCAGGTTCTTGGACACATGAGCAGTGTCAAGGATGGGTTCCATCTCATGGACTATACCTGAATTCCTATAAGATACTGGTTGGCTATTGCCACAAGCTTTGTGTGACTATTTCAATAACCCATTTTGTATATAGGTCACCATTGAGTAAAAAGATTTATAGTTATGCTAATGTTTACCATTTTCCTTGGTAGCATACAGAGTACATTCCGGTACCTTAAATGTTAGTCAGCAGGGGTTAATGCTCTAGGTAGGCACCAGTTCAACGTCTCTATGTTCAATGAGTTGTGTTGGTAGTATATTCAGAAATAGGGTCTTATTATAAGTTTGTGGAGATGAACTAATAGCTTTGGTAATATCCTGGGTGGTTTGGGGGACATGGAGCTCCTTAGGCCAACCACTCAATTAGATGTAACCCATTACCAGAACTAGAGTCTTCATTTGGCTGCAAGAAATAGCCATCTGGGGCTGTTTCCTTTTTGCCATTCCACTTAAATTACTTTCATACATGCATGTGTTTGGGAAAGCTTCTATTGTACTAGGTTTCCATACATCCCATCAAACATTCCTTAGTTTTAGCTGTGTCACTACATATCCCCTCTTTTACTCCCATCTTTCCTCTTCCTCTTTGATTGGTTCCATTATTTGAGTCTCTCTCATCCATCCATAATCATCTATTTTACTTCCCCTTGCTCTCCCAGCTCCTCACTTCATACCTTTGTGGTGATATAGATTGTAGCCTCCTTATTGAGGACTTATGTATAGTATATATTTGTCTTTTTGGCTCTGTGTTACATCACTTAGGGTGTTTTATTTCTTTCTAGCTCCATCTATTTAATTCTTTTCCCTCTGCTTTCTGAATGTTTGCATCATAGGCATGCACAAACACACTAGGCTGACCTGTAATATTATATAATCTAAACAGCTTCTCACAGTTCATCATGACTGGGACTTTTTAAAAAATTCACTATTTTCAATAATTATTTCATTCTTCAAATTCCAGAAAAACTATTTCTGGTTATAAAAATAAATTTTGTTTCTTAGTGATGAGTTGGGTCTGTATCTCAGCAAAGGCAAACAGCCACATTTTCTTCCTTTGAAGATTATTTTTGATATTAATATCCAGAGTCTGCTCAGTGATTCTGTGGGCTCTCTAAGCTCTATAAACACATGTACATATGCTCAATATCTCTAATTAACGTGACACTTGAATTAAGGTAATTTATTCAGTGCAAACATGACCTTGAATTATACAGTAATATTTAATGTTGTGCTAAGAAACTTTACCTACTAGGAAGAATTCTAATTAGAGGATGATGAGGAAAGACATTTAATTTGGATCACTGACTTGCTGTTGTTCAGAAAATAATTGGCACTCTTAGAAGCCATATAGAGTTCACATTAAAGAATCATTCAGCCAAGCAATACACGTGGTAAACTTTAAACCCCTACCCAGATCTAGCCAATGGTCAGAACATTCTACACAGTTGAGTGGAGAGTGGGATATGACTTTCTCACATACTCTGGTGCCTCACATTTGACTATGTCCCCTGGAGGGGGAGACCTGGAGGCACTCAGAGGAAGGACAGCAGGTTACTAAGAAGAGACTTGATACCCTATGAGCATATACAGGGGGAGGTAATTCCCCTCAGGCACAGTCATAGGGGAGGGGAATAAGGGGAAAATGGGAGGGAGGGAAGAATGGGAGGATACAAGGGATGGGATAACCATTGAGATGTAACAAGAATAAATTAATAAAAATAAATAAATAAGTACTTCTAAAAAAAAAAGAAAGGCACATTCTGGAGTACATACGAGCAGTGAAGTTCTCTTTTCTCTTGCTCATCTTTGAGTGAAATTACCAATGCTAAAGATTTAAAAACATCCTTGGTAGGAATACATATCATCACCAGTGATGCGAACACTTTCCACACCCTCCAGCCCTGCCTGCAAGAGCTGTTGATGCCATCAAAAAATAAAGTTAGCTGAGTGTGGTGACATACACCTTTAATCCAAGCACTCGGGAGGCAGAGGCAGGCAGATGTCTGTGAGTTCGAGGTCAGTCTGGTCTACAAAAACCAAAAAGAGGAAGGGAGGGGGAGAGGGAGAGAGAGAGAGAGAGAGAGAGAGAGAGAGAGAGAGAGAGAGAGAGAGAGAGAGAGAGAGAGAGAGAAGGTTACTGAAAAAGGGTTTACTTTAGTAAGATTTTGGTGTTTACCACATAGTAGTTAAGAAGGAATACACTGCCTTCTAGAGGCTTCAAGCTATTAGAGATGTATGAAGTGAAACAGACAATTAACCATAGGATCATCACTGGAATGATAGACCAGATGAAGTACTATGCTCATTTGAACAAATTCTTAGTGAAAAAAAAATTCTTTATCCATGGTTACTGTGAATTTTGATTACAGCTTCTATATTGTAAAAAGAAATTCCATTTTACTTTCCTGATACCTGGAGTTACTCATACAAGAATCATTATGCAGACTGAGCAAGGAAAAAAGATATGGATATAATAGAAAACGATGAAAAGGGGGACATGAACTTGAAAAAGAGCAATGTGGGATATATGAGAAGGTTTGGAGGAAGGGAAGGGGTATGATTTAATAATAATTACAAAAATGAAAGAAATAATGAAAAAGCCCTTCCATGTTTACTGTAGAATATAATGTAGTTTTGGAAACATTGGAAATGCCATGAGTGCTGAGTACTCATGCAGGTTCAACCATCAACTTTAAATGATCCTTTAAAATTTCACAGATGTTCTATTTGAAAGAAGGAAAAGAGCTTCTTCAAAAGGCCTCAGTCATCTTATAGGACCTCTTCTTAAGTGTTCTTGTTACTGAGACAATTTTATAGTGCTCTGTGCTACGATTGCATTAGCACATCTTCCCGTCCTGTGTTATCAAGTAGATTAGGAAAGAAAGTTAATCTTTTCTGTTCTCATAGTTCCTTGCACAGTGCTTATCTTGTAGAGGTGACATGCTATGTATTCCTTGGATGGATGGATGGATGGATGGTGAATGAAGCATTAGGTGCGTCTCTGCTTCAGGAATGACTATAGTCTCACTTAGGGAAGTAAAATTGAGGCTGCACAGAAGCAGACAGATATGAAAGTAATTCAGGACTTAACTTTTTTCTTTTTATTTTTTTAAATTTTATTTTATTAATTTATTCATATTACATCTCAAAGGTTATCCCCTCGCTTGTATCCTCCCATTCCTCCCTCCCTCCCATTTTCCCCTCACTCCCCTCCCCTATGACTGTGACTGAGGGGGACTTCCTCCCGTAAACTTCAAACCCCTACCCAGATCTAGCCAATGGACAGGATATTCTCCACAGTTGAGTGGAGAGTAGGGTATGTCTTTCACACATACTCTGGTGCCTCATATTTGACCACGTCCCCTGAATGGGGAGACCTGGTGGCACTCAGAGGAAGAATAGCAGGCTACCAAAAAGAGACTTGATACCTTATGAGCATATACAGGACTTAACTTTTGATTAAATGTGTTGGATGAAGGAGAAAAATGACAAGAAGGATGACACTCAGATAGATGATCTGAGTAACTGGGAAGATGGTGGTGCCTTTTCTTAGGGCAGACTCAAGATTCATATGCATAGTTAGGACCTTCGGATGTAAATATAGAACAGTGATGGGTGAAGGATGACGGAGGAGCTTAACAGTCAACACTTTGAAGATCCTTCTGAAGAATCAATATGAAGTTTTGCCCTTTTATTCAGTGGGACACTGTATAAATCTGCCTATGTTTGTTACACAGAGATGTTACACAGAGATGTCACAGAAAACAGTGGATTTAATGTAGTAAAATTTTCTGCCGGAGTTCTAGAGGCTTGGAGTTTGAACGGCAGGAGTTGGCAGGCCCTCGTTCCTTGCTACAGCTCTGCATGTCTCCTTTCTTGTTTCCAGCTCCTGTAATTCCTGGTATTATTTAGCACTGGCATGTCAAATGCTAATTCTGCCTTCTTCTTCACACACTGTTTCCTTTGTGTGTCTTCTCAGAAGTACACCAATCTGCACAGCTTTTTAAAAACTAACATTATTAATAGCCAATCAAGATTTTTCAAGAAAAAGGAAAAACTTTTAGAGACTTTGAAAATAATAAAAATAGTATGAATATTTATGAAAGTAGGTTCAGATTTTAAACGCAATGAATAGTTTTATAGAAGTAGGAAACCAAAACAGACCCTTGATAATTAGAGAAAATGCATGACCCAGGCTGTTGCTCTTCACAAACTGACAGTTGGGTCAAACTGCCTAGGAGAACACCCATACATTCATTGAACATAGAGAAGCTGAGCTAGTGCCTACATGGAGCCTTTGCCCTATGTTCTAGCTTCTTTGGTATGGGAAGGTAGTCTTCAGGTTATTGAAAAAGAAATGTGGGAGCCAAGCCAGCCATGAAACTATAATGTACAGTCTGTCCTTCCTACAAAATATGCTAGTGCAATGGTGGCACAGAACTTGTGAGAGTAGCAAACCAGTGTCTTATTTGACTTAAGGCCCATTCTATGGGAAGGAACATATACTCAACAGTACTTGGGTAACCAAGAATCAGAGAGTAGATAGCCTATACATCCAGGGTAAAACCAAACACTATGGGTCTTAAAAAGTATTAGTAAAATGACTCCTAATGATATCCTGCCATACTGATAGATTGGTGCCCTATCTAGTCATCATCAGAGAGGCTTCTTCCAGCAACAGATGGCCGAGACCCACAGCCAGACATTATTCAAAGAAAGAGTCTAAATGGGAGGTACCTATCAAATCCCTCCCATAGAAGAGGAGGCAGAAAGATTGTAGGAGCCAGAAGGACTGAAGGACACCAGGAGAACAAGGCTGTTTGCCTCAATTAAGCAAGGAGCATATAAGTTCACAGATACTGAAGCTGTAAGCACAGAGTTTACATGGACCTTTTCTGGGTCCTCTGCATACACATTACAGTTATTAGCTTAGTATTCTTATGAAACTCCCCTGAGAACAGTGGTTCTCTGACTCTCCCGCCTGCTCTTTGAACTCTTTTACTCCTGGTGCATTGCTCTGTCCAACTTTGCTATGATAGTTTTTGCTTCATCTTACTATGTTTTATCTTGTCATCTTTGGTTGTTGTCTCTCGGAAGCCTTTTCTTTTCCAGTGAGAGACAGAAATGAGTAGATCTGAAGGGGAGGTGAGGGGGTGGAAATGGGAGGAGTGGAGCGAGGGGAAAGTATAATTAAGATATACTGTATGAGGAAAGAATCTATTTTCAGTAAAAGGAAAATACATCAATTGTTAAAAGTCTTTGATCATCTTTCTTTCTTTATACATGGAATCTGAATGCTGCATGTATTGGTGTGTTCTTCTAATCCCAGACCTAGATAGGCAGAGAGAGGGGAACTTTTGGGCCTCATTGGCCAATTAGTCTAGTTTGAATGATGTGCTTCATCCCAAAGAGAGACTCCCTCTCATAGAAGGTAAATGACATTTCTGAGGATGATACCCAAGGGTGTCCTTTAGGCTCCATTCCCAGACATACACCAGCACATGAATGTACATGTGAACACACATGTGTACCCACTTTATATGTACATACACATGTATACACATTTATACCTATGCATACACTAATACATAACTAAATAAAATATATCAGATCTCATGATATTGGGGCAACTTACACCCTAGAATTCAGTCTTCAACATATTTCTTCAACTGAGGATGGAAGGCAATGTTTCTCGTATCTTTATAGCAATGCAATAGTTTCGTTGTCTTCCGCCTGGGTCTGACACTTTCTCACCTTCTTGAAAGCAGACACACAACAGCATATATTTTTGTCAATGAAGGAGGGATTAAAAAAAGAGCATCATTGATGCTATGGCTATTTAGAAATAATATTTATGGGAAGAGACACAATGTATAATACAAATAACTATAACTAAAATTAAAGTACAATTCAAATAAAATACAAAATGACATCAAGTAAAATGCAATCAGTAAGAGTAAATGAAACAAATCCAAATCCATAACAAGACATGTGCTGGAGACTTGAGGTGAGAACAACAGATAATATAACTGGAACAAAGAGTGCAAAATCAGGTGGACTGTAAACCATTCTGCATTTGAGATAGTCTACATTGAAAAGGGCAGTGGGAAAAAATAGGTTGCATAATAAATGGCGTTAGGAAAATGGAAGAGCATCAAACCAAAGAGAATTAAATCAAGATCTCAAATTCTTGCTTGATGTGAAAATGGATTTCAAACTGACTAAAGATGTTATGAAAAACCAAACAAGTATTATCGTATTTATAGGACACAATTATCTAAATGAGTTGAATCATTTTATAACAAAGCTATAAATAAAATCTTTTTCTTTGGAAACGAAATGAAAGGGGGAAGATTTACAAAACAGACTGCGTTAGAAACTGAAATCATGTGTGTGACCGGGACCAATAAACAGAGGAGATAAATTACATGCTTGGAAAGATATTTATGATACATAGAACCAAGGCCTGAGACTTAGACAACATGAAAATTACTGAAAGCGAAAAGACAAAAGCTCGAAAGAGAATCACACAAAGCAACACAAAACTATGGAGTAAAAAAAGCCGACATTAAAAAAAAAAAAGCTGACATATTATAAATACCTAAGGCCAGTGCAAATGTATTAACATGTGGGCGAAGACATAACAAGGAAGGGAAACCACATTGCTTCAGTAGATAAAACAAAACTCAAAGGCTGATGATACCAAGTTTCGCAATGTTGTGGAGAAATGAGATCCATACACTTTCTTAGTATGGATGAAAACATTATAGTCACTTCAATGAGTAACTTGTCAATAACTGAAAGCTAACAGAAGTGTGCACTCTTTATAGCTTAGTTCTGCTAAGACTGTATTTCAGAACTATCACATAAGTGCATATATGTAATTTTATATTTAGAATCATTTGTTTACAATTATTGGAAGTCATTTGTGGTGGTTTGAATAAGGATGGCCTTCATAGGCCTACAGATTTGAATGGGTGGTCATAAAGGAGTGACACTACTTGGCAGGGATTAGGAGGTGTGCCCTTGTTGGGGGAAGTGTGCCTCTGGGGATGGGTTTGTGGTTTCAAATGCTCAAACTAGGCTCTATATCTCTCTTTCTCTTCTGATGCTTGTGGATCCAGATGTAGAACTCCCACCTATCTCTTCAGCACCATTTCTACCTGTTAATGGGTTAAACCTCTGAAAATGTCAGCCATCCCCAATTGAATGATTGCCTTTGTAAGATTTCCCATTGTCATGTGTCTAATCACAGAAATAGAACATTGACTAAGACAGCATACTAACAGAAGATATGCAGAAACAAACCAAAGGAGTGTGTCCTGAGTTGGTAAAGTTTTTGCTGAACAAGCATGAGGACCTTTTAGATTCCCAGCACCCATGTATGAGAGGTTCAGCATTTCACACCTGTAACTCCAGTGCTATGAGAACTGGTAGTTATCTTCCTGAATTCACTGGCATGTCAGCCTAGAATTAGAACCAGTCAGCTCCAGGTTTAATAAGACAACCTGTCTCAAAAATAAATTGAAGTGGGGACCTGACATTGACCTCTGGCTTCTAGATGCACATGCACACATGTACACGAACATGCTCACACACCCATGCACAGACAGGAAGATATTTACATACACACCATGTGTACACACACACAAAAAAAACAACACAGTGACAAAACATCTAGGGGGGAACTACACAGATGTGGGGCATACAGGGCTGATGTGTTAGATCTTTCAAAAGGTGTAGGTAACATTTCATGACTGTACATAAAGGGAGGCCAATGTCAGGATTTCAGGTCTGAATTAATTTAGGGGTAAGATGCCATTAGAATAAACAAAATAGAACCATGAGAAGCTATTTTGGATACTAAAATCTGGTTTCATAGGATATTTATGTCAACCATTAATAAATGGGACCTCATGAGGCTGAGAAGCTTCTGTAAGGCAGGAGACACTATCAAGAGAACAAAGCGAAAGCCTAGAGACTGGGAAAAGATCTTCACCAACCCTACCTCTGACAAAGGTCTAATATCCAAAATATATAAAGAACCCAAGAAATTAAACACCACCAAACCAAATAACCCAATTGAGAAATGGGGCTTGGAACTAAACAGAGAATTCTCAACAGAGGAATATCAAATGGCTGAGAAACTTAAAGAAATGCTCAACCTCCTTAGTCATCAGGGAAATGCAAATCAAAACAACTCCTAGATTCCATCTTACACCCATCAGAATGGCTAAGATCAAAAATTCAAGCGACACCACATGCTGGCGAGGATGTGGGGAGAGAGGAACACTCACTCCATCATTGCTGGTGGGAATGCAAACTAGTACAGCCACTTTGGAAATCTATCTGGTGCTATCTCAGAAAAATGGGAATAGGGCTTCCTCAAGACCCAGCTATTCCACTCCTTGGAATATACCCAGAAGATGCTCCAGCACACAACAAGCAAATTTGCTCAACCATGTTCATAGCAGCCTTATTCATAATAGCCAGAACATGGAAACAGCCTAAGTGTCCCTCAGTAGAAGAATGGATAAAGAAACTGTGGTACATATACACTATGGAATACTTACTACTCAGCTATTAAAAACAAGGAATTCCAGAAATTTGTGGATAATGGATTGAACTAGAAATGACCATGACGAGTGAGTTAACCCAGAAGCAGAAAGAATCAAATGGTATATACTCACTTATATCTGCATACTAGTCCAAGGGGCATGTCCCACGAAAGCCTTCACTTACCAGGAAACTGGGACAGAGGGGAGGACATCCTAATGGGGCTCTAGATGAGAGAAGCATGGAGGAATAGCAAAGTAGAAGGATTCAGAGGGTCCTAGAAACCTACAAGTAGAACATTATGATAGGCAGATTTGGGCCCAGGGGTCCCGCTCAAACTAAGGCACCAGCCAAGGGCAATACAGGTGGTATACTTTAAACCCCTACCCAGATCTAGCCAATGGGCAGAACATTCTCCACAGTTGAGTGGAGAGTGGGGTATGACTTCCACACATACTCTGGTGCCTCACATTTGACCATGTCCTCTGGAGGGGGAGACCTGGTGGCACTCAGAGGAAGGACAGCAGGTTGCCAAGAAGAGACTTGATACCCTATGAGCATATACAGGGGGAGGTAATCTCCCTCAGGAACAGTCATAGGGGAGGGGAATAAGGGGAAAATGGGAGGGAGGGAAGAATGGGAGGATACAAGGAATGGGATAACCATTGAGATGTAACAAGAATAAATTAATAAAAAAATAAAATACAAAATATACTTCTGACAAAGGACACTTATACATATGCTCATTAAAATACATTTCTTATTTGTCACATTTAGATTTTTAAAATCTATGGTTATGACTTCAATCAATCCAACATAGCATATTGCTACACAGTCTTCTGCTAAATTAAAGTAAATAAAATATCTATTCTAACTCAGAAATCATTTTGTGTAGGAAGAAAAATTGAATTAATTTTGATTGGGTAATCTTGTACATGTCTATCAACTCCATTTAAGAAATAAATAAAAAAAACTTATACTATAAAAAAACCCCAGTATTTGTGTTCTTTCCCCACCCTGCACCAGGGCCTTCTATAAAGCTGCATGAGCATCCTTTCCCTCCAGGACAGATGACGATTTCTGTCCATCTGACCTACTTGGGTTCAGTATCAGCCTCACTAACTCACCACCCGCCTCAGTTAGCTCATCAATTGAGAATGATATTTGTTCCATGGGATTCAGATGTCCTATACTTTGTACCAGCTCGTTGATTTTTTCCTTAGAGATGTGTGGGCTTTAATCAGCGAGGAGGATGAATTGTTGCCAAAAACTCTAAAGTGAACAGTCTCCCAGTTGATTGCAGGTTTATAGAAAAATGATGAAAAATTTTGGCTTACTCATAATGAAGAGGTTCCGAACAGCAAATCTTCTTTCTTACAGAGTGGTAATTTAGTTTGAGCAGGTTAAGTCAACGGTGAATAATTTATTACAAAATATGCATTACGATGTGCATAATTTACTCAAATAAAAGCTCATAAAAGTCAAATTCAGGAGGATACATATTAACTCAGGCTATAGGCACAGTGTATCTGTGCCTTGAATCATCCCTTTAAATTTGGAAGTGAATTTAGAAAACTTCCTTATCACATATTTGAGAAAAAGTATGTTTTGTGTGCATGTATAAGTCTCTATTCTAAAAAATTGAATATTATAATAGGATCACAATATATATATGTATTACTTCATATAGAAAATGACATGTTTAATAAGTAATACTTTTGGCTACACACACCCTAAAGTGACAGCATATGTCCTATACAACTATATGAAGTGTATCTCAGTGTGAATATACATATATGTGGAATGTGCTATATAGGTAAAATATGTATAGTTTGTTGGTGAACATCAATAAGATAAATATGTAGCAATATTTTGTACTTAAGGCACTGGATCCATTTTACCATATATGTATTATATGCGCATAATCCATACCTGCAAGTACAGTTTTTAAAATAAAGAAGGTTCCTTGTCAAAAATCAAGTGAGCAAATGTGTGTGGATTCATCTATTCAATGGAAAAATGATAGCATCTTCAACAAATGGTGCTGGTCTAACTGGATGTCTACATGTAGAAAAATGCAATTAGACCCTTATTTGTCACCATGCACAAAACTCAAGTCCAAGTGGATTAAAGACCTCAACTTAAAACCAGAGACATTAATTCAGTTGGAGAAAAAAGTGGGGAAGAGCCTGGGACACATAGGCACAGGAAACAACTTCCTGAACAGTACACCAACAGCCCAGGCCTTAATGTCAACAATTAATAAATGAGACCTCATGAGGCTGAGAATCTTCTGTAAGGCACTGTCAGTAGAACTAAGCGACAGCCTACAGACTG
The DNA here is from genome assembly GCF_903995435.1 of Acomys russatus. NCBI lineage: Eukaryota > Metazoa > Chordata > Mammalia > Rodentia > Muridae > Acomys > Acomys russatus. Next base: position 41,333,577 of record NC_067143.1, on the reverse strand, counting down.
GGAAAAGATCTTCACCAACCCTTCATCTGACAAAGGTTTAATATCCAAAATATATAAAGAACTCAAGAAATTAAACACCACAAAACCAAACAACCCAATTGCGAAATGGGGCTTGGAACTTAACAGAGAATTCTCAGCAGAGGAATATCAAATGGCCGAGAAACACTTAAAGAAATGCTCGTCCTCATTAGTCATCAGAGAAATGCAAATCAAAACAACACTGAGATTCCATCTTACACCTATCAGAATGGCTAAGATCAAAAACTCAAATGACACCACGTGTTAGCGAGGATGTGGAGAGAGAAGAACACTCCTTTATTGCTGGTGGGAATGCAAACTAGTACAACCACTTTGGAAAGCTATCTGGCGCTTTCTCAGAAAAATGGGAATAGGGCTTCCTCAAGACCTAGCTATCCCATTCCTTGAAATATACCCAGAAAATGCCCTATCACACAACAGGGACATATGCTCAACCATGTTCATAGCTGCTTTATACATAATAGCCAGAACATGGAAACAGCCTAAGTGTCCCTCAGTAGAAGAATGGACTAAGAAACTGTGGTACATTTACACGATGGAATACTACTCAGCTATTAAAAACAAGGAATTCCCGAAATTTGTGGACAAATGGATTGATCTAGAAATTATTATAATGAGTGAGTTCACCCAGAAGCAAAAAGAGACAAATGGTATATACTCACTTATATCAAAACACTAGTCCAAGGGATATGTACCATGAAAAACTTTACTTACCAAGAAAGTGAGTCAGAGGAGAGGACATCCTATTGAGACTTTAGGCAAGAGTAACATGGAAGAATAAGGAAATAGTAGGACCCACAGGGTCCTGGAAACCTACAAGAAGAACTTTATGACAGGCAGATCTGGGTCTTGGGGTCCTCCTCAAACTAAGGCACCAGCCAAGGAGAATATAGGCATTAAACTTCAAACCCCTACCAAGACCTAGCCGATGATCATGATATTCTCCACTGTTGAGTGGAGAGTGAGATCTGACTCTCACACAAACTCTGGTGCCCCTTTTCTAACCACGTCCCGTGGATGGGGAGGCCTGGCGTCACTCAGAGGAAGGATAGCAAGTTACCAAGAAGAGACTCGATATTCTAAGAGCATATATAGGGGGAGGAGGTCTCCCTCAATCACAGACATAGGGGAGGGGAGAAGGGGGGAAATGGGAGGGAGGGAAGAATGGGAGGACACAGGGGAAGGGCTAACAATCGAGATGTAATATGAATAAAATAATAAAATGGAAAAAAACACTTCCCACAAAAAATAAAATAAAATAAAATAAAAAAAGAAGAAAGAAGGAAGAACCAACCCACGGACTGGGGTCCTTGACAACAAAAAGGAATAAGCAAGCATTCATTAACTTTTGATTCCTGACTATAGACAAGATTTGTCTAGATCTCTTAACCTCCTATAGCTATGCCTTCCTCATAAGAATAGACAAATCTCTTCAAACCATGTGCCTCCCAAATGTCCCTACTTCCCCTCAGTTATTTCTAGTCAGGTACTTAGTCACAAAAATGAGAAAAGTATTAATATAGAGGCAAAAAATCCTATTATACAGCAAGGCTAGTGTATACTTTACTTGGGGAAACTCACATTTGATTCCATCCCTGGAGTCAGCATCCAAAAGTCAAAGTCATGGCATATGCTCTCACCTTGTAGAAAAAAAAAGAAATAAAGAAGGTTCATATAGCAGAAATTAATAGCACATTGTCATGTAAAATAAGTGATTTAGTTTTCTTCTCACAATTATTAATTTGTCAGGGTTCAAAAATCTCCAGTAAACTCAATTTGTGAAACATAAATATTTTGTTTAAAACAAGATAAAACATTTTTAAATGTGAGCCAGTTCCTTCTAAAGCAAATCTTTGTATTTTTCTAAAATTTTCAAACTATGTTGAATAGCCTCCTAGATGACTCAGTTGTGTGAGATAGGTAAGTCTTAAACCATTCCCTGGATGTATTAAGTTCTTATTGTTAAACATGGCTTCATTTCATTGGCTGTGGATTGACAGGGAGAAGTCATTGTGCTACAGGGTTTTAGTGCTCATATGTTTTACTGCCTGAGACTTTGAGTAAGAGACCAGTCTTACAGACGAGAAAGTCGGCAGAACAAGCCAGCTGTGCAGTTCACACTAGACATACATATGGCAATAGTCTTTTCTAGGCCCTAAGCTAGCATGGAAAGGCAAGAGATCTTTAGTCTTTTGAATCTGTAGATGTCTGAGGCGTTCAACATTGTTTCATCTTTTGTTATAATGTATTTCAACTGATGATCCATTTTCCCGAAAAGACAAAGCAGAGAACATTTGCAGTGTGAATGTGAGCTGCCATGGAAAATTCACATGGTAAATGCATATGCAGTCTTAGTGACAGGCTGTTGCAGATAGACCAGAACAGCCTACAGGGGTTTGATGGAAGGTTGCTCCAAGCTTCACTATCTCATGCCTGTTTGTAATGGAAATGAGAGGAAAGAAGGGAGTGAGGTAAGAAGAAAAGGAAAGGGGGCAGTCGTTATATAATGAATACCTATCATACAGTATGCAGTCAATAAATAATAAATATAGTGAATCAATGAATAACTAATAGCAACAAACATCACAAAAAAAATGTACCATAGTATAAGGAAGTACCATGTCCCTAGGCTTTGGAAATAGCTGTAGCCAGTCTTCCAAGTCTTCTTACTCAACACAAAGCCACTGAAAGGCAGCAAGGGGTTCCCCTGAAAACTTGGAAGTGCAGACATGTGGGCACAACCTCTATGTGCTGAGTTACTCTCCATTTGATTGAACCCTCAGGTGACCACATGCACATAAATGTCTGAGAAGCATTGCTCCGAGGGCATACCCAGGAACAGGCAGTAAAAACGACAGATGGGTCTGATCTCAGGGTGTTGGGAATAGGCAGACGCTGGTGTGTCTGCCAGCGAAACGATCATTATCTACAGGCTGTGAGGACAGGTGGTTTAGAACCACAGGTTTCCTGAGGGACAGGCACTCGGCGTGAATCAACCACAGGTTGAAAGTGAAGATCAAAAAGGTCATATGAGAGAGAACAGGTAATAGAATGCGTGAGACCTGGCTGAAGGGCACATCTAATCTTTATACATGAAAAAATTGTATTTAGGTAATGTGCAATAAGTGTTATGAAATAAATCTATACAAATCAATTTTTATATATATATTCCCCTAGTGCCAACAGAACAGGAAGTCTCTTTTCTCAGTTTTAATATTCCTTTGGAAAAACTGAAATTCTAAATGCTTTTCCTATTTTTGGAGATGCAAATCTTTATGAAAAGCTGACTAGGCCCCTCAAAAATTCTACCTGTCAGGAGTGCCTGTCACAGGTCCCTCTCTACTTCATATTTACGGTGCTCATATGGGGAGGTGTCCCTGTCTCTCTGGCTCTACAGGAGTTTATCTGCCTCCAATTTGTAGCTATGTTTCTTTCATGAAATCAAAAATTGGTTTTACGTTAGATGGGCAGTTAACATGTATGCAGTGGATGATGTTTACCTAGACAGTGAAACAATATAATTTCTTCCCAATTTGTTATCTCTTTATTGTATTGTATTGCCTGTGATCCATGTTGCTATACAGTTTGTTTTCTAATCACTAATAAAATACAATCGGAACATCTCTTGTAGAAGATCTCACAAGAATTCATTCATTTGTTCATTCATTTATTCCCTCAGTAAGTAATTAAGTATTCTATCATACCTGGCTGATTTCTATGTATCAGACATGTAAGGTAAATAAAGCCTAGGTTTTACTTTTAAAGATCTTATGGCTCCTTGAGGAAGCAAAACACCCATATGCATAAATAGAGGGTCTTAAATGCCACAATGAGATCTGCACACAAGCTAATGACGATTCAGAGGTCCTGGGATGTTTTAGCCTGGGTAAAAATAGGATCAGGGAGTCTTCTAGAAGGTATTGAATGTAGGACCTAATTTAAAGCTGGAGTCTAACTCTAACAGCAGTGGCTCTTACATGTCTCCCCTTTGGCTGGTAACTTCAAACGCATCCTCCCAATTCTGGTTTATGCAGCCAGTCTTCATTTGGAAAGTTTAAATGGCCATCACAGGATGAAGGTTATTCCTTTGTGCTGTATCGGGCCCTGCCTTCCAGCCTTACAATGCACTGTGAGCCCTGTTAAAATGGGAGCTTTGACTTATTCATATCTGTATCTTCTAGCATGGAGCCTTGCTCATAAGTGGTGCTTATTAATACTTGGAAAATGGCCAAATGTTAGGTGAAAAGAGGTTATTGAGGTGTGTGAGACACGGGTTGAGAATGGAGAAGAGTTACTAGCATCCCCAGTCAAAAGAATAACATAGACACATGAAGAAAAAAAAAAACCAGGGATGTGTGTACAGAATAACAAATATTTTAGAGCTACTTGAACACACACATAAGGAGGAGAGTGGATTCTGTGTAGCTGGGAAAGTACAGAAATGCTGCTCTACTTTCATGGGCATTGACCCTTGGCCCTCTCCATTTGCCTCTGCTTTGCTATGACAATTTTTGAGGAGTGCTTCCTGTAATCAGGATATGCTTGGTGTGAACATGTTACAGGCATGCCTCCCTGCCATGTGATCCACATAGATGTAAGATTCCCAGCAGCAGAATCCCAAAACAAGTAGGATGTTCTTCACTGCAGCTCTGTGTAAACCTCCAATAAACCTGACTCAGAAAGATGGGTACCCACTGAAGAAGGGTTCTCATGCATATGAGGTTCGGGAGTAGGGTACAACAAGCAACCAGGAATGCAGAATTAATATCTAATATGCGGCAGTGTCTCTAATAAGACCATACTTAGCCAGTAGAAGTTTTCAACACAAATTTGTTAACCAATAGGCACATGGTGTAGGGAATACTGCGATACTAAGCTATGAATAGGCTCCCATCTAGCCCACTTTAAGACTCAGAATGCTATGATCCTTACTGAGAGAAGTGCTTACCTCTGAGATAGTCTTGGGAGTAGCTTTAGCAAACAAGTAGCTTGGTACACTGGCACAGCTCTAGATTCTGTTTCTTCTTCCATCTCACATGGGGTCTGTGTTCACTGGCAAGCCATGTCATATGCTTCCCTGACCCCATAGGGCCTCACCACAAATGACATATTAGTTAGCAAGTATAGTATTTTATTATTAACAATAAAAATTTGTATTAATAATACAAATTGAACATTGTAGAGGCAGTTATGATGACTATAGCTCAAACCAGGACAGTAAGGAATAAATAAATATACATAACAATCTTTATTTTAAATATCTACAGTTATTTACCATAAACCATTTAGTGAACTTTGAGTAGATGAGAATTATAATTTTCCTCATTTATTAGAGCCCATCTAATATTAAATTTGATGGTAAAATTCAAGATTGTCTACTTTCATACTTTAATTCAATGCTCTATTGGCGGTTATGATAATGCAACGGGGCATGAGATTTAGCCAACATTATTATGTTTCAGGAAAAATTACAAGTGGTTCTTTTTGTAGGAAATGTAACTGTCTCTCTAGAAACCACTAAGAAGATTATGCAGCAGTCACATAAGTAATAAGTGGATTTATCAAGATGTCAGGAGAGGCAAGGTCAGTATTGAAAATGATAGAGTTTTGTAAACTGACAGCAAATTTTGAAAACTGAAATAAAAATGCAGAAATGAAAAATGAGGAATGCAGATTATTTCAAAATATTTAACAAAATGTGTACTGTCACTTTGAACTACAGTAAATAGTTAGTTTTAATTATAAAGTTTTTGAAAAACATTAGAGCTCTCTGGTGGGTAAGGAGTGGTGGCTATATAGGGAGGATACTGAGATAATTTTCTGAGGCTATGGAAATAAGAATGTGAATAATATACACATATATTTATTAAAATTACCTCTTATATCTAAGAGTTCTACATTTTACTGAATGTAAACTTACCTAAGTAAGATGTACAAGTCTTAGTGAATTCTGGTCAATAGGTTCATGTAGCATGGTGCAGTAATGCTGAAACTGCTGCATCATGATCTTGGTCAAGGATTTTAAGTACCTGTGCACTCCTTGTAGCTTATCATTAAAAGGGTATCAGTATCAATGAAAACTGCTTGAGCTTAGATCATCAGTACAAAATATAATCCTCATTTAAAAGAACCAAAGCTTCTTGGAGAAAAGGAAATGGGACAGAAAAATTTTGAGATGATGTTGGAACACTGTATTGTGGCAGAGAGAAAGAAATTATATATATAAAGAGTTATCAAACCACTATAGAAGATAAAACAGCTTCTCTTAGCCAGATCTGTGGTAACAAATCTATTCAATAAAGTATTTAACCCATTAAGCAAAATACGAATTTCTATTGCTAGAACACATAAACAGTTAAATAAGTGGAAGGCATAATTGCAGCTAAAGCTTATGAAAGGGAAGATGGAGGTAGAAACACACACACACACACACACACACACACACACACACACACACACACACACACACACATACAGGCCAGTTCTTAGTGAGAAATAAGATGTTTAGTTACAAAGGCAACAATCACAATCCTGATCCACATCAATTGGTGAGGTTGATGTTAGCGTTAGTACTCACTGACATTCTGTGCCCCCCTAACATCATCATTTGGGTATTCTTTATTTTAAAAAACATAACACATCTATTCATAAGAAACCTTAGAAAAAGTGAAATTTGGAAATATTAGTATTTTCATCTCTTTACAACTTTCACGGTTAAGAAATACTAAAATAAACTGATAAATCAATGCAAATTAAAGGACAATAGTAGCAGGATGTGACAGACAAATGAAATGTATGACCCTTATTGTATCCTGGAAAGGATAACACATCTTGTTAGATATTCATAGAACTGTCTGGCAAAATAGACTACCAATTATAAAACATGTTACAGCACTATTATGCTTCATTTATGGATCACTATAAATCGATTAAGTAAAAGCATATCTTTGCACTTAGGATATGCAATGTGTTTTTATATAAGACCAAATACATGTTGGGTTAAAGAAAAGTATCTGTAACTTATTTTCAAGGGTTCATAAAAGATGCATGAGGGCTAGAAGAACATTTTATTGTTATTATAATTTATTCACATTACATCCTGTTTGTAATCTCCTTGCTCTAATCCTCCTGTTCCCACCTTCCCCAGCCCTCCGATCTATTCCCTTCCCCTATATCTCTGCCAGGTGGGGTCCTCTTCCCCGGCATCTGACCACAACCCATCAGGTCTCACCTGGACAGTCTGCATGCCCCTCCTCTGTATTCCCAGGGTGCCTCTCTGCCAAGAGGGAGTGATCAAATCCTGGGTAACAGTGATCTTGTCAGAAGCTGTCCCCACTCCCTCCCCCTTCCCAATGTGGAGAATGAACTGTCTATTGACTATACCCGAACAGGAGCTCCAGGCCTCTGTTTGTACTGTCCTTGGTTGGTGTATCAGTTCATGGAGGCCCCCTGAGTCCAGATTCAGCAGCCTTCATAGTCTCCTTGTGGAGCTCCTGAACCGCCCCCCATCCTTTCATCCCTCATCTCTTTCATACAACTCACAGCTCTTCCCCCAGATTCAGGCTGTAAGTCCTGTTATCTGTCCCATCCCCTGCTGGGTGGGTCTCTCAGAGGACACCCACGTTAGTCTAATATCCACTTATAAGTGAGTGTATACCATGTGTGTCTTTCTGAGTCTGGGTTACCTCACTAAGGATGATAAATTTCTAGTTCTATCCATTTGCCTACAAATTTCAAGATTGCCTTGTTTTTGATAGCTGAGTAGTATTACATTGTGTAAATGTACCACAGTTTCTTATCCATTCTTCAGTTGAGGGCTAAGTTGTTTCCAGATGATGGCTATTACAAATAAAGCTGCTATGCACATAGTTGAGCAAATGTCCTTGTTGTATGGTGAAGCATCTTTTGGGTATGTGCCCAAGAGTGGAATAGCTGGTTCATGGGGTAGAGATAGTCTCAATTTTCTGAGAATGGACCACATTGATTTCCAGAGTGGTTATACAAGTTTGCAGTACAACCAGCAATGGAGAATATTCCCCTTTCTCCATGTCCTCGCCAGAATATGCTGTCACTTGAGTTTTTGATCTTCCCCCTTCTGATGGGTGTAAGACGAATCTCAGAGTCATTTTTATTTGCATTTCCCCAATGACTAAGGACTTTGAGCATTCTTCAAGTGTTTCTTAGCCATTTGATATTCCTCTGTGGAGAATTTCTGTTCATCTCTGTAATGTATTTTTTATTTGGGTTATTGGGCTTCATGGTGTTTATTTCTTGAGTTCTTTATATATTTTGAATATTAGCCCTTTGCCAGATACAATGTTGTTGAAGATCTTTTACCAATCTGTAGGCTGCTATTTTGTTCTATTGATAGTGTTTTTTTCCTTACAGAAGCTTTTCAGTTTCATCAGTTCCCACTTATTATTAATTGCTGATCTTAGAGACTGAGTCAAGCAACTTTGGGCTCTGATCCCTCTCAGCCCCCCAGCTGCTTACCAGCCTGGCCCATCTGGGACAAAGGGCAGACAGGCAGAGCTAAGTCTTGGAACAGACTACAATCCACATTAGCTGCCACCCTGAGAAAGACTGTGTGGCACCCAAGCAGCTTTGGGCTCCTATCTCTCACAGCTCTTCAGCTATTTACCTGCCTGGCCTATCTGGAACACAGAGCAGATAGTTAGAGGTTTGCCATCTCGGGAAGGACTGTGGAGCACCTGAGCAACTTTGGGCTTGGAACTCTCTCAGTCTGCTCCTCTTCTGCCTGACCCAACTGGGATACAGACAGGGAACCCAGCAGACCTGAGCTGGGTGTAGGTCCCAACACCTATTGTCCACCATCCTGAAGAGGCAGATGACAGCTATATATTAACTACAAGATGTTCTGGAAATACACTAGGGACAATTAGAAAATAGCTGTCCTTTAGGAATGTGTGAAGGTGGAAAGGCACCAGAGTTTGAGCAACAAGGAAAGTCAAAGAAATTTGATTTAAAGAAGAAGAAGAAGAAGAAGAAGAAGAAGAAGAAGAAGAAGAAGAAGAAGAAGAAGAAGAAGAAGCAACAACAACAACAACAACAACAGACTGAGCTGCAGTCCATTCTGAAGAGCCCAGCCCCAAACATAGCCTGCTCAGCTCTAAGTGCAAAGTGAAGACAACTACAGAAGTTAAGAATCATGGCTTAAGATAAGGACAGCACTTCAAAACTTGTGCACTGCACCTTTGGAACAAGATAGAATATAGAGAGGGGAGGAAGAAGATACGGGAACAGGGAGAGGAAACTGGACAAATGAAGAGAGAAAGCAGATAAACAAGAGACGTTATGGAGGGAGGGCTGGAAAGCAAAAGGGAAAAACCAAAGAGACACTAAAAAACAGAGCATTATTGAACAGATCTCCAGTCCAGCAGACAGCAATCTTGATGTGCAGAAACCATATAAGAGCTAGAAACCCACCGCCCCCACCCCGTTCTTGCTTTGCCATGGACATAGGACCAAGAAGCCATTTTACCAAGGTACTTGCTGAGTTGGCTGCTAGGCAGCCTTAGAGACAGAAATTCTTCTGCATGGCCTACTCTTGGAAGTAGGGCAAGTGTCAGGGGAGTGTATTCTGAAAGCTTGCCTGCAGCATCCTTCTTGTGACTGGGGAAAACTTAGAGACAGACAACAGTTCGTTCCACTTTGTGGTGTTCTGATCTGAACAATAGACAGCAGTGAGATGCACGAGGTCCCTGGAATACAGGCGAGGAATGGAAAATACTTAAAAGTGTCAGTGTGTAAAGAATTCCAGAGATAGTCACTATGGGAGAGTTCATATTCATAATGCTTTGAATTTTTGTGCTTATAATGGAATATTAAGAATATGGTTATCACATTACTATTCTTAGGATTCACTTCATATTACAAAAAGAGATTCCAAGAGAATAAGTTAGTGCCCAAGATGAGGATGCATCTTCAGAGACAAGTCATAGGCAAAGTCTAAATATCTGTATTCCAAAAGAGTTCATTTCTTTGCCAGCTGTCAATTTTGGACAGCAACGTGGAGGGTTTTGTTTTTTTGTTTTTTTTTTGGGGGGGGTGTTGTTGTTTTGTTTTGTTTTGTTTTGCCTAGAGAAGTTCAAAGTCTCCCTATAAAAAGATCCCAGGAAGAATAGTTGCATAAAAAATATCCTATTGGTTAGCAAAGGAATACTTCAATCCTAAGACTTGATTCTTGACCCAGTGTATTTTCTGGGAAGCAAGTATATTCAAACAAAGCTAGCTTGTCTTTTCTGGGCTGCCAATGGCAGTGTTTGAGAGTTCCAGCAAGCTTCATGATGTTTTTGTCTTTTCTTAATCCAATCAGTGGATTGCATGCATATCTAATGGTGACAAAGTTCCACTTGGGATCCTAAGAAAGCAGGAGGAGGACAAAAGCTCAGTCTGAATAGTGGAGAGATGAGAGGGAGAAGAGAAGCTCCTTGAAGACACAATTGTCTTAAATAAATGCAAAAGTACATTAATGGAGGCCAAAAAGCCTTATGAATACAAAAAAGAATAATTAAATAGATAATATCTTGTGAGCAAATCCAACCATGGCATTTCTTTTCCTGCTTTCTCATTATGTGACTAAAAAAAGCTGTCAACAGTGCATTTAAATTTTCCTTTGGAGAGGAAACACGCAGATTATAATGAATGTAAGACTATGCTTATAACCATATGTTTGTTCCCATAAAAATGTGCCAATGTAGGAATTGCTCTATTTTGAATATTTTGGCACCATGTGGGGTAGTGGGTTGAAACATCCATCATGGGGTCATTGGCTTTTCCCTGCATATTATAATCTTTCCATTTTTCAACATAGAGGTTTCTAGACTACCACCTCTTCCTCCCTCTTTCCTGCTCTCCTACTTAGCTTCTTTGTATTAAGGTGAGGTCTGAAAATACATTCCAAACAATGTCATATTACATAAACTTAGAGACAAAGGAAATGGTTACTTAGCAACAAGGGCATGATTTAAAAAAAAAAAAAATTCTTACTTTTACTTTCCATTTTGGGCCTGTGCTCAGGAAGGGATTTACAAAGTGATTCAGGATAGGAAAAAAATGATTTTAGACAGTCAGCTTAAAACAGGTAGCAGAGGAGGAAGAAGACCAGACTTTGGCCATGTGCAAAGGACACTCTCAGTGACAGAATAAATGGAAGGAAAGGGTTGGAGAGACTTGGCCTTCGGTGGGACAGAAAGCCTGACTTTTCATTTGATTTTACATGACTTCTTGAAAATGTATTGTGGGATTACAAGCAAGGAGCTGAGAATGAAAACATGTCTAGAAACTGACCCACTATATTATCACCTCAACCCTGTCTTGTTTCGAGCACTGTAAATTCAGACTTGGGATTGCTCTTTAAGTATCTATGTGAATTAACATGGTTCAGTTGCTTTTCTTATCACAGAGATTGTTATACATTATTAAGTATTTGATGAAAATGTGAAAAGCTAATGCTATCAATATACATTACTAAACTTGTCCCTTTCCATCATGCATCTAGTTTAGTAGAAGCACCTAGCTTCTACTACGGTCACCTGTGTAAATTTAGTACTCTCTCTCACTCTTTAATCTCAGACAACATTCAAAGGACAAATAACTAATAGAATTGGTAGATTCTTCATAAATCTTAATTGTATGATTATAAATAGGTGCTATTGTTATTTTAAATTCATTTTCAGTTAGCATAAGCATACAAACAGATGGGTTTAATTGTGATATCTTCATATGTATATATATGCATATATAATATAAATGTATATTTATCATGTTTTGTTCTGACTGAACAACACCCCTAAACACTCTCCTGGTGCCTTGATCCTCTGTTGCTAGTCTCCTTTGTCCAATCAAATAGCCTCTGTTTCTAATATATATATTATATATATATAACATATATTAAATATATATTTTCTCAATAAATTTCCTTATTTACACTCTCTGCTACTTTTAGACCCTTTATTCCCCTCTTATGACACACACAGACACACATAAACATGAGGGATATACACAATTATCCCAGTACTAAGGAATATACATTTATTATCTTAAAATTGATCACATTTTAGGGGACAATGCAATTCCCAACAAATTTAGGAAAATTTCCACAGCATCCTGCAATCTATCTAACACAATGAGATAAACTAGAAATCAACAGCAATAGAAACTCCTGAAAATAAATGAACGTGTGAGAATTAAAAAAAAAAACAGGCTATTAAATGTAATCAGGAAAGAAATTAATTAAAAACAATTTCTGAAATTAAATGACAACAAAATATAACATATTAAAAATCCATGGGACACACTGAAGGCAGCTTCCCCAAAAGATTATATTGCTAAGTGCTTACACTGAAAAATAAGACAGAATTCATATAAAGAAATTTAATCAGACACCTTACTGCCTTGGGTGGAAAAAAAGTCTGACAACAGAATATGGGAATGCATAAAATCAGGGAGAAATTAATGAAATAAAAATGAAAAAAACAGTAATAGGATACAACAAAATGAAAAGTTTGTTCTCTGAAAATTAAACAAGATTGGCAAACCCTTAGTCAAATTAACCAACAAAGAGATAAGGACACAGAGACAAAGAGAATGATAGAAACATACACACATGCGTGCACGCACACACATGCGCACACATGCGCACACACACACACAGAGTGAGAGAGAGAGAGAGAGAGAGAGAGAGAGAGAGACAGACAGACAGACAGACAGACAGACAGACAGACAGAACCAAAGTAATTAAAAATAGAAATGAAACATGGAACATTACAAGAGATACAATGAAATTCAGAAAATCATTAGGACTGGAACATATTTTAAAAGCCCGTACTTCACTATACTGGAAAATCTAAAAACAAATGATGAATTTCTAGGTGCATATGGAATGTCAAAATTAATCCAAAATGGTAGTGTCAGTTGTGGCTTCTGCTTGCATGGCTTCCTGGGACCCGAGATTCTCTGCTGCTGCACACCATAGTAAATTGTTGTCGGGGATATACCACCATCTTGGGACAAGGTTAGAGTTAAAGGGTGCCTTCTACTCAATTCATATTGCTTTTGTGAGATTGTAAAGCTAAAAATCATGTGTCTGGCTTCTGTAAGCTTTCCTGGTGTGGATTTCTTGTCAGTCTGAATGCAGAAGACCAGTTTCTTTGCAAAAGTAACTCCTAGAGGCAGTCACAGAGTTTCTTCTGTGAAACTCGGAGTTGACAGCTGTCAGACATCCTTATGAAATGTCAAATCATTAGCAGATTTTGAAAGACAGCAATTCTCAAATTGTGGCAGAAACATTAGTTATAGTGAGATTTTGTGACACCAGCACTGTTGATATTTGCGGCCAAGTTAACTCTTTACTGGAGAGAGTTGTCACATGCATGGTGAGGTGTTGACAAGAGGTTGCCCTGGTCTGTGTCCACTGAGTGCCAGGAATGCCCTAGTGAAGTTATGGCAACCAAACATGCCGTGGAGAAAAGTTACTTTTGGTTAAAAAATTCTGGGCCAAATGGTTGGTAAGCATTCTTCTTCATGTTTTTGACTCTATTCAGTTTTATTTTGCTGAAAATGTACTCACAATAATTATTAACAAAAGAAATTAAAAAGTAGTGCTCTGTAAATTACTTATAATATGCACAGTGTTAGACAGGTGTGTGTGTGTGTGTGTGTGTGTGTGTGTGTGTGTTGGACTTACTTCAGTGAACATTTACCTACTTGCCTTATGTAGCTACTAGATTTTGTACTAGAGACACAGTTGAATGAGGCAGTGCTGTGAAGGGCCTAGACTACAGGGGAAGAAAATCGATCACTGAGAACATCATAGCAGTCTGATAAAAGTCTACAGGGAGATGAGTAAGCAATGATTAGACTCCTGTTGGAGAGCTGGTGCTCCCGGAATGTGGTAAGGAAAGACATGAAGCTGTGAAGAAATCTGAGCCGTATTCAAGCATTCTGGAGACAGATCCGAGCGATGGGTGGAAAGGTTTAGGCTGTCCACAAATATTCTCAGGCATTATTTCTCACTGCCTGTGCTTTAAGCATGAAAAATGTGAAGTTAAACATTGAACTTGGATTCACTTAACCAAATGATAAAAAAAGAAAACTATCATCAACTTATCCCTTGAACTAATGCTAGATATCTCACCAAATTCGGTGAAATTATAGACACTTCCAACAAATTAAAAACGATAACTCACTTGTAATGATGGAGACAATGTGCTTTTTTTTCTTATGATTTTCAGGGTGCATTCACAGACATTGTTTCTTGAGCTTTTCTGTCAAACCCAGTCTATCAGTTACACAGACGAGGCACTCTCACCTCTGCTTCTTGGTGCGGCAGTATAGTTTAACAGAATGTATTAAAGCACACTGTTCTCAAAGTATGCCTTCCGCTCTCAGCATGGATACACAGTTCCCATAGGGCAATACAGTGATGCATTGTAGTTTAGCTTGTCATTGTGTTTTAGCAGTGGGACACTGCCATCATTTTGCTATCCTTGAAAGCAGTTCAATTTCTGCACTTAGAGCTGAAATTATAGTGTCTCAAAGCTAAATTTAAAGGAGTAATTTACTCCTCTCTCCACAAAGAAACAGAACCAATCAATGTAATAAAAAAATTTAAGATCATTTTGTACTTTGTTGCTGTTGTACTTGCGTGACTCGGAGGGCCCAGAAAACTGCCTACCATTGGAGAATATTTAGAAAGCAGAACAGAGCTTGGTTTGAGGTGGATAGTCAAGAAGTGTATTAGAAAGATGGATAACTGGGAAAGTGTATGAAGCAGACGGTGACTTGTTTCGCAATACCATGGCCACAGCCTTCTGTTTTCTGTCAAGAACAAGTAAGTGCTTCGTGACTGGTTTCAACAGGACTTTGAGTACCAGCTTCTGTCTAAAATCACTAGCTGGTACAGAGTGATGGAATCAGTGCAGGTTTAGCTGTGTGGAGCTCTTCTTTCTAAGGGAGAGGTCTCATGCTCTGTGAGGCTTACCACAGCTACTCTTATCAACTGCCAGACTTACAGGAGTCATTTCTTCCTTTCTTCAAGAGCCATTAGTCTCCATGTCCCATAACTCTTAATTGTTAGGGGAGCATCTCAAAAATGCCCTTTAACTCTCCCCTCTATTTTTTCAAACTCTGCTAAAACCCCACCTTCTCGTTTTGAATCACTCTACTAGTTTTCAGCTAACCTATTTTTATGTTTTTCTGCTGCATTTTGATCACTATATTCAAGCCTAAAACTAAAACCTTTTTTCTTCTACCTTTTATGCCTTTCAACAAGTGTACATGACAAACCCAAATTTCTTGTCTAGCCCACTATACTCCCACCATGAGTCCTTTACTATTTTCCTCTGCACGAAATCTTTTATCCCTGAACAATAGTCTTTTAATTTTCAAGAACACGCTTTATATGCCACTTCCCCTACTCTTCTTACATTGTTGGATATTTACTCAGCACTACAGGCTATATGGCAGGCTGTGGGAACAACCGCGTACTTCCACTTTTAGATTGCCTCTATATCTCAATAACAGTATCTCCTGCATTACAATTTTACATCTACTCTGTTCTGTAATTTGTCATTACCTGTGAATTCAGAGATAGAGTCTTTGTTCATATATGGATTACCCTCTCAAAAACAAAAGCCAGTTCCATGCCAGACCAATGCTCATCAAGCCAACAGTGAGCAAACATTGTTTGTTTACGCTGTGAGAATTTGCATATGAAACACTTATGCCAATTTCTCCATAATCTATATAATCTACTGGGTACCAATAACATATTGTTACTATCTCTATTTCGCATAGTGAGAAAAATAGCTTGACCAACCAGAATTAAATGGATAAATCTGGGTAGATTCCAAGTCAGTTAGATGCAAATGCTCTTAATCATTTGTAAATATTAACAAATTAATAATTTAGTAATAAGTGATCTAAAGTTCCTTTGTCCTCATGGGTCTGTCCTCTAACCCTACAGCTGCATAAAGCATTGGAAGAATTCCAGCACATTAAAAATTATTCCCCTTTCTTCCAAAATGAAAGTTAATTTGAATTGAACCAATAAAAATGAAATTAGTCCTTCCAGAGAAGCCACTAGCATATGCAAGGTGTTGGAACAGATAAGTTTGATGAGTACTGTGTATTGGCATTGAAAGGGCTGGGAATGGAGCCCATGTGGCTATCTAGAAGGAATCACAGTGTGTGCTATTCATGTGAATGACAAAGGAACTGGAACCAAAGGTTACAATTATAGCCAAAGATCCTGGCCGCTTTCTGGAGGGCCTACTGAATTCCCTTCCTTCCATCCTTCCTCTGCTTTGTTCTCTCCTGAAAAGTGGCTTGTCATTCTTCTGCAGCTGCAAAGCACTAAAGGGACAGGATTACAGGGAGACGAGCTCTCCTAGGTGGCAGGAAAGGGATCTGCAGTGGTCTTGGCAGGATTTGCTAGCTGTTCCATGTTCAAAAAGCTGTTGCAAGGAAAACAGAATGAGGGCTGTATTGATGAACAATACAAGTTGTTTTGTACAGGGAGGCCGAAGACTGAATGCAGATAATGTATATTTTTAACCATTAACGAAATACAGACCAATTTCTTTTCAGAGTTATGAAGAAAACAAAAACACCAATTAAAGTATTAATAAAATATATTGGGTATCTACAATGTTCCAACCATTGAGATAAGTGCTGCCAAAAATTGTTTTATTTGGGCTCTGGATGGACCAGGAAGAAGTCATTATTGCCCTTATTTTATAACTAAAGGAAGTATGGCACAGAAGCAAAATAAATCACTCAGGAAACAAATATCAGAATCAAGTTTTGTTATAATCAAGGTGTGTTATTTTTTTTATAGCGGCACACTGCCTTCAAACATTTATTTGTGTGATTTTAAATTTATTTTCAGTGAAAAATCCTTCCATTCACACTGCAGTGTAGGTATATGCAAAGATTATTCCTCCAGAGCAAATTCATAAAAAATCAAGGTAATTATGAGCCACAGTAGGGATTTAATTCAGATCACTTCCTATAAATTTTTCTTGGTTTATTGTCTCTTCATTCATCAGAGAAATGAGATGGTTGATAAAAACACATCCTGATTTATTCCAGATACCAGTCTCCACTAGGCAATGGACCTAATAAGAAATGTATTGATTTATTAGTGCAATTATTCGTTCAACACACAGGTGTTTACTGATACTTATTAAACTTGGGTGGACCTCATTCAGAGTAATGAAGAGAAATAGTGCAACAAAAAATAAAAGATTTTGCTCAAGTGATACAGAATTATGTAAACAAATATTGATATCCTTCCAAGCATTTCTAAGGTGATGTTATGCCTGAAATTTATTGAGGTTTGCTGGATTCTCACACTTTTTAAATTTTCAGATTGTAAAGATTAAACTGAAACTAATTGTTTCTTCCACTAGAGTTTATCATTTGGGCTGTCAAGATAATGCCATAAGATGGTGTCTTAGCTAAAACCAAACATGTGTTTGAGTCCTACCTCTACAGGGTTGGACATGAAGTCTAATTTATGATGATTTTCTATCTCAAAGTGTTTCTGGGGACATGTGGACAAATGGCGAGCTCCTTTAATTTGCAAAACAATTACCAGTGTAGCACTAGTAAATACGAGCATGGGTTTTAGACATAAACAATGGGTCCAAATATTGACTCTGCCACCCATCAAGAAGTACCAAGCTAATTCTTTAATATCTGTGTATTACTTTTTGTATCAGAAAAAATAATTTAAGTCAATTAAGGTTCCTGTGAGGATCCAATATAATGTAGTCTTTATAAGTTGTGTACACCCTTTAACATATTTCCAAATTAAATATGAGGTCCTTGCCTCTTGACTTTGAATGAGGGATTATAAGTGTCTCAAGAAGTAAGGGTCAATAGCAAAGACGCTGTATAAGTTCAAATACTTAGTAATTGAAAGGCATGTAGTTTCTTTCCTCATTCTCCAAAAATTAAATTTAATATTTAAAAACTATTTCTTTCTCTTCTGAGATTATAATGTAATTACATCATTTCTTTTATATCTTTTCTTCCTCTAAAATATTCTATATGCTCTCCTTTGTGTTTTTAATTCATTACGTTATTCATTAATTATTGTTACATACATATATGTATGTATGTATATTTCTAAATATATACAAAAGCAAATTCAGTAAATTATTATCAAGCACTATCTATATATACCTATAGATATATAGGTAGGAAAGTACTATATAGTAAACTTATTATCAGATAAAGATTTTAAAGCAGTATCATATAAATTATTCAAACAGCAATAGGTACACATTTGAAATCTGAAAATTTGAAATCTGTGATAAGAGTAGGTTCTAAATGTTCTTGCACACAAAGGTAACTACATGAAGTAATGAATTTGTTAGTTAGCTTGTGTGTGATAAACACCATGGTGTATACAAAGGTCAATACATGTGTATACATTGTATTAAATGAATATCATTGTAACTTGTCAATTAGATATCAACAGATCTAGGACACAGTAGCAAGCTTCAGAAATGAAACAGCAAATATAAAAAACAATTAAATGAAAAAAAGTAGAGGAAAAAACTATAAGAAGCCAAGATAAAATTCAGTATATAGACTGGATCTTACAACATAGTATACAAAAGCAAAAATATGAGTAAATTTCATATTATTTCATGTGATAAAGAGAGAAAATTGAGTCAGAAAAAAATAATTCTTACCAGCTGAGTCAAAAAGGAGGAGAGAGAGATGATGCTGAAAAAAATTGTTACAAGAAGCAACTGTTAAACACCTCTCCAAATTGTACAAAGATGAAGTTTAAAGATTTAAGTTACAAATAAAATATAAACTTGAAGAAATTCCGGCCCAAGGTAGTTCACAGTCAAACTATCAAGATGAACCACAGTGATAAATTAGTGAGAGTATCAAAAAATGACCTAGTACTTTGCTTATATGGAAAAAAATAGCTCGATGACAACAAATTTCTCATGAGAAATGATAAGGGTGAGGAGACAAAACAGTGTTTTCCAAGTACTTAAAAGTCTCTTAACGTAGAATACTATACTTGGCAAAAAGAACCTTCAGAGATGGAGGGAGTGGGATAAGACAGTCTCAGATGGAGTGAAAGTAAAGCAAATTTGTCACAAGTAGTCTTTTCATAAAGATGAGAAATGATAACACTGTGGAAGATCAGAAAGAAAAGATGATGGAAATAGGGAGTTAGCATGGCAAATATAATAGAATTTTCTGCTCTTCAGTTTTCTGATGTATGTTTGAGAGTTCTATAAAAATCATAACACTGTTTGGTCTGGTTATATTAATGCATTTAGAGGAAACATTAAAGATAATTAACCTAAATTGGGAGTGAATAAAGTATAAATAGAGGAAAGTGTCCAGCCTTTCAGTTTACCTGGCAAAATCTCAACATAGGAGGAAAAAGTAATTGCCAATCTTGCTCTGTGAGTACTGCAAACTACAACAGTGCTTTACAGGGCAAGATGTGCTGTCTCATGCAATGGTGGTTCTGACTAATACCTGCTATACTGTTCTGACTAATCCCTGCTATACTGTTCTGCCTCAATTTTCACACAATGCCTTGGTCACTATAATCTAGCCCTTACCTAATTATTAAAGCATGGCTACTCCTGTTGCAATACCATATACCAATATAAAGAGGAAGATTTTTCTTTTCTTTCTTCTTTCTCCTTTAATTTACAAAAGATGTTTTTTATTTAATCTTCTCTCAACTATTATATCCTAACTGCAGTTTCCCTTTCCTTCACTCCTCCCAGCCCAACACCCACCAACATCATGCCAGCCTTCTTTAACTCTTTCAAATTAGCACACAAAACATTAGTTTGTTTTAATAGATTTTCCTTATCTTGTCCATCCTTTTACTTTTCCTTGTATTCATCCCTTCATCTCCTTTCATGTCACATGTGTTCTAACACACCTTCCTCAATATCCTTTCTTCTTCTCCTTGGTTTCTCTGTAGTTATTTTTTTATATTTTACTGAAAATTATCTTCTATTTCTATACATATAAACATACACACATATACACGCAGTACAAGTTATGGACTATGAAGTGAAATGTGATGTTTAAAAATTTTCTGAACCTGGGGGGAGGAAATCCCCTTCAGGAACAGTCATAGGGGAGGGGAATAAGGGGAAAATGGGAGGGAGGGAAGAATGGGAGGATACAAGGGATGCGATAGCCATTGAGATGTAACAAGAATAAATTAATAAAAAATTCTAATTAAAAAAAATATTCTGAACCTGTGTCTTCGTGTTTCACTTAACACTTTCTAGATCCACTCATTTGATTCATAAATTTGATACCTTTATTTTTCTTTAGTTCTGAGTAGAATTCCTTTGAATATATGTATACATATATGTATATGTGTATATGTATCACATGTTAACCACTCATCTCTGGATGGGCTTTTAGGCTCGTTCAATTTCTTTGCAAATGTGAAAAGAGTAGTAATAGACAAGAATGTTCAAGTATACCTGTAGCAGGGTGGGAAATCTTTGGGTGTGTGCTTAGGAGTAGTATAGCTGGATTGCATGGTAGTTCTATTTTTAGCCTTTTTAGAAACTAAACTGATTTCATGATAGCTTTACTACTTGCAGACATAATTCTGCTTTATTCAACAACATTGAAGAGCAAAGAAAATTATTATTCCAAGAATATAATTAGAGTTGAAAAGAAAATATATTAGCACATATATGCTTGCATGCTAATGTATTTATAATTTTTCAATCATTATTATATTTTGATTCTTAGAGTATGTTTTAATGTTTCTGTCTAGAAATGTAAGAAAATATTTGCAAAGATTGTATTTTCTATTCAGCTGTAAATGTCGAGTCATTTTATTATTAGTTGGTTCAGAAAGATATTTGTAGGGAATGAAAATAAGTGAAGTGTTTTATGTGTTCTAAGCGTTCATACACGGATAAGACTGATGACTGCTTTTATTCTCCAGTCACGTCTCCACAACCTCCCAGTGTTCTAAGTCATCAAATTATCCCTCAAAACTCATGAACCCAACTTCACAGCTTTCACAGAAATCCAAGTTATCATGTATCATGGAGATAGAAAGTCTAGGTTGATGCTTAGGCTAATCAAGTCTCAGCCAATCACACAGAAAAAGTCACACACCTCAAGGAAAATGTAATCTTCCCAAGACTTGAAGAATATCTGAGTTTTATACAAACATATCTTCAAAATTCAGTCTTTCTAAAAGGATATCTTCAATGCTGTTAGCTGTTGGATAGATGTTCATATTCTGGTATTTAAAATTTCTGAGTTTAGCCTAATCATCTCACCATCTGCTATGAAATGATGAGCCCATCTGTCATGATATTCAAGACAGTATCAAATTCCATTTATTCTATGAGAATACAATGACTTTTGGAATACCTGATTTGAATACATCTGATTACAACATTGTGTTATACTTAAAAAATATTGCTGTTAGTTGCAAATAGTTGAATGATAGCTGAAGTCCTAGAACTGATATAGTTATAATGAAACAGCCAAATTGGAAAATTTAGACTTCCAAAAGTAGGTTTGGGAATTGTCCAAGTCTGGTAGAATACTTTCTGTCTTACTGAGTCTAGAATTATGTTCACTAGCTCAGCCTCTCTAAAGCTTTGGGGATCATGGTCTTGCATAGCATTTTATAAAGTTTCCCTACCCTCATGTGTATTTACAAGAGAAACTGGAAAATGATGAGACTAGAACACAAATTAAAGTCAGCAAAGCTGATAGCAACACTGGTGTTTGTGGAGTAGGTACAGAGATGATAGTCCCAAATGTTCTTTGAAGAAAGCCCTGTCTCCTAGGCCTTGGAAACAGTTGAGGATGCCATTGAATTAGTGAAGTAACCTTAGGTATTCTGTAAGGAGTTTTGGATACAGATACTGATGCCTGCATGGCTTTGGTCCTGGCCACACACTAGCAGTACCTGCTAGAGCAGTTGATTGAGTCCTGTGCCAGGAGACCTTTGTTTGACACTCTTTGTTATATGATCCTGGGCAAGGCCCCTTGACCTTTCCGATCTTCAATTTCATTTTCTTTGAGGAAAAAAGTTGTAGAACATACTTCCTTGTCACGGCCAAATTTGTTGTAAATATTGGTAGGAACAGTAAAAAGGAATAAGGCTTCTTAGCTGATAGTAATAATAAGAAACAACACAACCAGCTATACTGCACAGAAATATTATGCAAGAATAAATTTGAGGCAACAAACAAGTATGCCTGCAACCTTGGGGCACTAAGATGGGAAGGCAAAATGGTATTAAATAAGATCTCCTGCTTTGTATCATGTCATTGCAGAGGTGATTAAACCCAAGAGCAGTGGTTATCAAGCAACCTTCTTCACTTCATGAGTTTCTTCTTCTTGTTAGTCCTCTGTTATAAAGAATGACTTGGATAACAAACGGTAGCTTGATTTTATTTGAGAAATTCTACATTAAAGTTTTTATTCTTAAAAAGATAAGGTCTTAAAAACTATTCTTAGTCAAAGGGGGAAAGGTAGACAAGGAAGACAATGATAGATATTTAGAATTGAGATAGCCTTAATCCAAACCTTTAAATATCAAAGGCTTCTAGCATCAGACTCACAGAGACATACTGAAAAGTTTAACGTCGATCTTCTTTTCCTCTGAACTCAAGTGCTTTTACATTTAATCACTGTCTGAGAAGATGAACAATATACTTCTAGATAAAAATTTAAAAACTCAACACTGCATTTTGGATTTTCTAAAATTTCATAGTTAGGATAAGAATCGTTGCCAACTGCACACAATTATACCCTTTTGTATTTCAAAGGAAACAAAGCTGTGAAAGTTTATGTGACTCATTTTTGTATGCTAGAAGTTTGGTAAAAGTTTCTACCACTATGAATTCTTCCTGTTAACAAGTATGTGTCATTTTCCGCTTCATCTGCAGGGCAGCATTGCTCATTTACAGCATATTGTCATTTGTACATGTAACCAACAGAATCAATGTAAGCCTGAGAGAGACTTGTAATGTAGATGAAATATCCCTGTTTTATAGCTGAGACAGCTAAGGCACTAGCAGGCAAGGACTATACTACCTATAGGTAGAAACTGACAGGATTCAAACCTAGATCATTCCTTTAAAGCTCTTTTACAGCATAATTCTCCCTTCACTTGGTCAGCATACTTGGGCATCTCTCCTTGGTGAAGAGATGGGTTTTTTAAAAACTATATAGCCAAGCCAACTTAATGACTAAAAATTATGACCGATTTCTTGGTGTCTGATGATAGCATAGCTACATCATTGAATGTCCCAAAATATATTGAAAAAAATTTCATGCATTTATGTTATCCACCTTTAAACTTTCCCTAAATACATGGATATAAAGGGCTAGCACGAATCTTTCTTTGTCCGTCAGATCAATATTTGTATAAATCATACTCTGCAATTATTGTTGGAAAGCTTTTGTTGCAAGTTAGTAACAGTGTCACATATCCATCCATGTTGGCATAGGTGTCATTCTTATTGATGGCAAGGGAGAAGCACAAAAGTCTTTGGACACATTCATTAAAAATTTATACCACTTTATAGTAAGGCTTTAGAAGTTTTCATTGTTATAAAGAATTTTTATATAATCATTACATGCATCTTTTTGGAAAAATTAAAAGAACTCTGTGAGGGCTACTTCATTTTAAGAATGAGTTTTAATTGTTGAAATTAATATATAATTATTCCATTTTCCTCTTTCCTTCTAAATTTTCTCATGTAGCCCAGTCCCCACTCACTCTCTTTTAAATTGATGGTCTCTTGCCTCTTTTAAATTGTATATGTATGTGTGTGTATAAAACTTTCCCCTAAATACATAAATAAGTTGTAGTCTGTAAAATGTTACTTGTATAGATATGATTTCAGGACTTTGACACTGGATAACCAATTGGGGCCCTCCTCCTTGGAGAAGGCTATTTTCTCCTATGGTCAACATTTCTTTGTCTAGCACTGGGGATTCATGAGATTTCCCCCTTTTCATGTTAGCAAAGCATGTTTGTTGGTATCCTTGTTGTTCAGATCTTCTTTAGCTATTTGTTGAGACTTCATGGGTGTAACTTCCTAGCTATTTCTAGGAGACACAATTTCACACCAAATAGCTGGTTTCTCTGGTTCTTAAAATTTTTCTGCCCCTTATTCTGTGATGTTCCCTGAACCTTAGGTGTAGGAGTTGTTTTGTAGATATTTCAGTTGGGACTGAACTTGGCTCTACATTACATTTTGATTCATTGTGGTTTTCTGCTTTGTAAGAAGTTTCATTGTTTGGCAGTGAAAGCTACACAAATCTGTGACTATAAGGATATATATTCAGCATGGAGTTAAGAATTGTATTGCCTTAGAAAAGCAGTAGCTGTAGACTCGTTTTCAAAATCTATGACCTTACACAGTCTTCTTGAGAACTTCATACATGAACCCTGCATCTACACCACTCATGCCCCCTTTTATCCTCCAACTCCTTCCAAATTCATGATTTCTTCTTTAATTGTTATTGTTTTACACACACACACACACACACACACACACACACACACACACACACACACACACACACACACACACACACACTTTATCTAGTTGTGGGAACATGGTGAATTTTCTCTATGCCTTTTTTGGTATGTCACTCGTGGTGTCTTTATTCTGCTCTTGTTTGCACACCTGTCATACTGAAGTACATGGGTCTATCAAGTGCCAAGTATGGAAAACCTCACTTTGAGTTGTTGGTCAAGGGAACACTAGAGATTTCCAAAGTAATATAGGCTATTTATATTTCCATTGGTTTCCTCCCAGAATTTGAAGGTAAGACCTTATTGCTGAACGTATGACATTGATTAGAAGACTCAGTCTGAAACTGACCTGGAAGCCTCCTCCCTGAGGACTGGCTCTCATATTAGGGGACTGTGTTATGTAAGCTGCTAAGGGAAACACTGCCATGTGAACTCGTTTCTACAATAGTGCTTTCTCTATTCTGAGGCACACTCATTTCTTAATTCAAAGCATAATTGTTTATCTGGCTCCCATGTACTACTACCACTTACCCCAATTTCAATCAGCAGTCTCTTCAGAGCTTGCAGTCTCAGGCAGATGTGGGATCCTGGTGTCACACGCAGAAGTAGCTTGATTATAATCATGTTCCTCTAATGATCTCATTCTAACTGTGCAGCAGCCTGATGCCCCTATTCCCTTCACTGCCTTGGGAGCTCACTTCTTCCTATATCCTATTCTTTGCTACTCAATAAAGCTATGGCTGCCTAGTTTCTTTGTTTTTTGTTTTTTTCTTCTTGGCACCTATTACTTACAAGACACCAGCTTTTCAGAGGAAAAAGTGAGTCCTTCCTTCATTTCTTTTTTCTAGATGTAATTGACAAATCGGTTGTAGATGCCTCCATTTCAGTTTGTTATTGGGCTCCCGAAGGCACATCTCCTGCAAGCAGCCTTTCTGATAGCCACTTTCTCATTTCTTTGCACCAATGACCTTGAAAATGTGTTTCCTCCATTCCTTCTGAAGCCCGTCTCATGCTATTATTCCTCCAACCTCATTTTCCAAGCCAATTATGATCCCATTATCTTCCCTAACTTGCTACATTATATACATGTAGATTGTTGCTGATGAAAAGATTATGATCTTCATATTTAATTGCTTCTTATAATGTGGCATTTTCTTGAAAGTGGAACTCTGATGTGGTGGCATTTTTCTATTATATACCATTCAATGAAAATCAATTACCCACAAAACAATGAAAAGCAAAACCACAGCTCTAAGGTTTAGGAATAAAAGGTATTGCTGCTGCTTAAGGTCACACTAGTGATACTCAGCAAAGTGAGATGTGGAACATGGAACATGGGAAGGAAAATATGGAATCAGAACTGTAGAAAGCAGTTCTTTTAGAAGATATGGTAAAATTGATAGAAAAAGCTCATTCTCTATTTGTACAGACAATCCAGGTATGTGGCTAGGAACTCTATATCCAAGGAATTCATTTATTGTCAATAATCTTGTTCAGCCCTGAACAGATTTACTTTTAGGACCATTCATTTACATATACACTGAGTAACAAATGAATGGAATACACTGGAAGTCCAGTGTAAACAAGATGTAGCATGTTCCTTTAGGAATCTCCTTTGTAATAGAGATTAAACATTCAGAAAGAGTCCTTTATGGAAGGATACACCCAAAGTGAGGAGGTATGCATTTGAATACTGAAGAATCTGAATAGAAAGAAATTCGGGTGTTAGTAATCAGTGAAAAAGCACATATAGACACAAGGTCAAGTATTACAATCCAGCTGCCTACCAAACCAGTTCTGTGTGGTCTCAGCATAGGTTTTCAAACAGAAATTTAAATCTCTTTTCTGTACACATGCCATCATCCCACTTCTCCATTTTACCACATGTTTGCAGTGTCATGAACTTGACTTTTAAGTGTATTTTGGTTTTACAACATTGGTAGAAAGATAATAAACAGAATGAGAGATGAGAGATGCTTTAAACAACTCAGTTTGGGCAGAAAAATATGAACTTCAAGAAAGGGAAGAAAGGAATCTCTAGAAGTTTATGGGAATGTGCTCATAAAAAGCTTTGCATGACATGCAGGAAGAAAGAGGAGGAAAAGGGGGAAGAGAGGGAGGAGGACAGGAGGAAGAGGAAGAGGAGGAGAAGGAGAAGAAAAAAGAAGAAGAAAAATAAGAAAAAGGAAAAGAAGAAGAAATCTGTCAAGGAAAAAGATGAAGTACTTAACAGTGGCGCACGTCTTTAATCCCAGCCCTGGGGGGTGGAAGGGGGGTGTTGCAGAGGCAGGTGGATTGCTGTGAGTTCGAGGTCAGCCTGATCTACAAAGCAAGTCCAGGACAGCCAAGGCTACACAGAGAAACCCTGTCTTGAACCTCCCTCCACCACCACCACCACCACCACCACCACCACCAACCAAGAAAGAAACATGTAACTCCAATAGAAAATACCAGGGACTAAATTGTCTTATAGAAAGGCTGGGATGCAGAGTATTAGAGAAGATTGAAAAGGATAAATAAAAGAGAGGAATTCTAACACCACTGGTTAGACCAAATTATGTATAAAGCCTCAATAGACAACTTACAAAATGAAGGAATATGATATATTTTAGGAGACTTTAAAAGGATAAAAATATAAAGCTCAGCAAATGATTTAATGGGGAATAACTTAAGAGGAAATGCCTTGAAAGAAATGTACATTTTGTCCTAGAGCTTCTTTACAAGTTGTACAAGTCACTAACAATAAGAAGAACTATTAATTTACGGAAATGTAAAATCTTCCTCTTTGGGCACTCATCACCCTCTCCTCTATAAGAGTGCTCTGCCCAAGACCATGTTGCCATTATTTCCAACATGGCAGCAGAGACACAGAGCTTTGGTATAGTATTAGACTATAGTGCAACCAATCTGGATTCATAGCAATCCCTTATGGAAAGGTGAGCATTTTTTTTTTTTTACTATGTCTCAAGTATCTCATTTATAAAATGAGGATGCCAAAAATATTTTTGCCTAACAGAGTTTTTAAAGATAAAGATGTTTTGAAAATGTAAAAATACTTTGAAAGTTTTTTTAAGTATAAGAACATATCTAAGCAATTAATTAAGTCTCGTGGCACACTCATGTCAAAAAAAAAAGTCAGCATTGATCCTGGGGCTATCATAAGGGAAACTTCAAAAGTATTGAAAAGCATAAAAAGCTTGACATTCAAAGGCATGGGCAAGTGCACTAGAAGTAAGCAAATTGTAAACCACAGGAAGAAATGACACTTGGAAAGTTGGGCCAGATGAGTTAAGGAACAATCTGTCCTGAAAGGTGTGGAGTGGGACAGTGAGGAAGGAGACCCACAGAGTCCACAGTTCTTTCCCTGGGACAACATGGTGCTCACTCTGCAGGTCTTCTGTGGTTAGGAAGCTCTGGAGCCACAAAAGTATCTTGGGCTATGACATTTGTAATTCTCAGAGATGCTGCCTCTTTGGGGCCTCAGATTTACGTTGGGTTACTAAGGATCAATATTACATTATTTGCTCCATCTGATCTTTCTGAAATCCTTTCTTAATTCAGATGCCAGTGGATTCCCCCTAGGAAGGACCTACAAAGAGTCTCTAAACCTGAAGTATTTTTGGTAATTGGACTATGCATTAGGTGACTGAATTTCCTTTCCATTTCTGTGATAAAACTCTCCGACAAAAAGGACATTGGGGGGAGAAAGATATTATTATTATTATTATTATTATTGTTGTTGTTGTTGTTGTTGTTGTTGTTGTTGTTGTTGTTGTTACCATTTTAAAGATTTATTTATCAAGTATACAGTATTTTGCCTTCCTGTAGACCTGCAGGCCAGAAGAGGGCACCAGATCTCATTATAGATGGTTGTGAGCCACCATGTGGTTGCCGAGAATTGAACCCAGGACCTTTGGGAGGGCAGCCAGTGAAAAGGTTATTATTTGGTTCATACTTCTAAGTCATTGTCCATGATTGAGAAAAGTTAGGGCAGGAACTCTTTGGAGCTATAGGATAACTGCTTGCTTGTTTACTCTCCGGACCATGTTTATTTAGGTTTTCTACACCACCCAGAACCATCTGTTAAATCCCAGCACTTGAGGAGGAAGAGGAGGCAGAACTCTATCAGTTCAAGGCCAGCCTGGTCTACAAAGTGAGTCCAGGACAGTCAAGGCTACACAGAGAAACATTGTCTTGAAGAAATTTTTTTTTTAATTAAAAAATTTTAAAAAATAAAGAAGAAAGAGAAAAATAAAAAAAGAAGAAAACAAACAAACAAATAAAAAATGACCAGTGCAAGGAATAATGCTGCCCATGGTGGACTGTGACTTTCCTATATCAATTAACAATCAAAGCAATGTCTCAAAGACAAACCTACAGGCCAATCTGATCTATACAATCTCTTATCTGAGAGTGACTATAATGAGAGACTACTTAAATACAGTCCCATAAACAAGAAGGCACTTTTTTTTTTTTACTTATTTACACTTGTAAATAGGTGGCTAATAGTTTTGTTGGTGACTTGACAGTGTGTAATTTCAACCTCATTTTGCATTTTCATCACTGTCTTGTGAGTATTTCTTGTGATGGTAAGTGTGTGAAACTCTTTCTTAAACATCAGTGAAATCCAAAGTGCTACATAGGCCCACATTGAATTATTCTTCTCTTGGGACTGTCACCATTACCACTACTATATAAACTATGCCAAGTTCCTTTCAGTTAGACACCTTGAGCCACACAAGTGCCATGTGTGAAGTTAAATTATACCCTTTCATTTTACCCAAACATGTGATTAAAAAATCTTCTGAGTTCTTTCATCTGACTGTTTGTATATTCCCCGCTCAAACTAAGGCACCAGCCAAGGACAATACAGGCGGTAAACCTTAAACCCCTACCCAGATCTAGCCAATGGTCAGAACATTCTCCACAGTTGAGTGGAGAGTGGGATATGACTTTCTCACATACTCTGGTGCCTCACATTTGACCATGTCCCTTGGAGGGGGAGACCTGGTGACACTCAGAGGAAGGACAGCAGGTTACCAAGAAAAGACTTGATACCCTATGAGCATATACAGGGGGAGAAAATCTCACTCAGGAACAGTCATAGGGGAGGAGAATAAGGGGAAAATGAGAGGGAGGGAAGAATGGGAGGATACAGGGGATGGGATAACCATTGAGATGTAACAAGAATAAATTAATAAAAAAATTTTAAAAATCTTCTGAGTTACACATCTCTCATATAGAGATCTCATATATGAAAGTTTATGTGTTCAAACAATGAGATTTAGAGTTTTTAAATGTATGCTCTTAGGAAAGTCACTCATCATCTTTGGGCCTTAGTGTTCTTAGCTGGGAATTGGTATAACAATGCACAGTTGTTATAAGAACAATCACATAATTCTTGTATTTCTTGTATATATATATTCCCTGCAGCTTGAAACATTCCTTCCTAGAAAGAAAGGAGAGCTCCATAATTTTCAGGAAATAAATTAAATATTAAAGGGCCAGGAATACGCCATAAACTACGTGACTCACAAGGTCCCTCCCCATGATTATAAAAGGCAGTACACAGTTGCTAGAAAGAGGGACTATGATTGACTGAGCTGCTTTCTAGGTATACAGAGAGCGCTAAAAAAGCAACTTTGGCAGTTCTATTACCTACATCGTGGTGACCTTTTCAGTGGCGCAGACTGCTTTGATTCACCTATATTTCTGTGAGTAACTCCTATACTGTTATGGTCACTGGTTCATTGCTCTATACTGGGTTTGAATTTTCCCTTTGGTATTTCATTCATGCTAAATCTATGGTGGATGGACATTTGTTCATGTTGCCCCAGGGAAACATAACACCTATCACTGGAAACATCTAGTCTATGATGGAATTGGGATTAGGCATACAGTTTGACTTTTGAATGAAGATAAATATATATAATGCTCCATATCAAATTAAAACCATGTTGGTGCTCCAGCTTTGCCTAGTAGCCACCACGTGTTCAATTCACATGAATGGAGGCAAGCAGTATATCTTTAGATAACTCTGTATGGTTTTCACCATGTGGCAGCAGGCCTCTTCAGAATAATGACTGGAACCGGCAGAGCTTACCATGATGAAAGTCCCTGCTTGCCTGTGGTTCCATTCAAATGCTCTTATTTACTCATTTGTTCAATGCACTTGAAAACGTCTCAGCTTTTCCCTCAGGCAACTTCTCAAGCAAAGATTGTTACTCTTTCCTGTCACCCAGGCTTCATAGATAATTGGAAGGCATCTGTAGGTGTTGGCATTTCTATAGCAGCTGTTGATTTGCTCTCACACCCAGAAGAAATGCTGTAAATCCTAAAGAAACAAATCTTCACTACAGTTCCATCAAATAGATACAGACTCTGGCAGTCCAGCCTTCAATGACAAATGTACTCTGAAGGCTTCTTCAACTGAGTAAGTGCTAATGATCTTGGAAGCAGAGGAAGGTGGTAGGCATGCAGGATTCCTGCAGCTGAAATGATTTCAACAGGGGAACAATATAAAAAGTTTCAGAAATTTTAGGAACCAGGTAGTGTGGAGCCTATGAGATTGAGATGGCTCAGCAGGTAAAGTTTCTTGCTGTCAGTTGAGTTTGATAGACAAGCATGGTGGAATGAGAGAACTGACTTCTGCAAGTAGTTCAGCATGACCTCTGCATGCACATAGCATACACAGCCCTCATATGTACACACACACACACACACACACACACACACACACACACACACACACACACACACTTTAAAGATTGAAATGAGCTACGGGGAAAGCTATCTCCACTGCCATAAGGTGGAGAGAATGTTAAGTGTTGAGCTGTGCATTTTACCTCATTTGTTTATCACTTACCTTATATTATTTATTAAAAAGATGATATCCACCAAGTGTTACAAATTGTAGTAGAGCTTAGAATGTGACAAAGGCATACATAATTTCTATCCCTAGAGGCTATTGTTTAGCTTAGTACATATGCAAAAGGTATTTTATAAAAATATTCCTTAAAGTTAAAATGATAACCCTCAAAAACAGCAGATACTTTTTGTGCTACATCTCTCTAGATATGGTGGCAGAGCTAAGATGTGAAATATAAATGGAGGTGACTGGGACAGGGAGTAAGGGAGAATAAAGTAAGACATAGAACCATATCAGCTAAAGTGTCCTTGGGTGCGACATAGCACTGGGAAAGTGGGGTAGGATAATTGTGACAATGATTGTACTGCTAACATCCACAGGCCTTGGATGTTAAGTGTGTGGTTAGAGGTGAGATCAGAGATTAGGTCCTGATAAATAACATTGGTTTCTCAGATACCCCTAAGAAGATAGTATAGACAATGCGTTGAGAGTCTGTTGCTGTAATTCACAAAGGAGGAAACAAGACATGAGAAAGAAGGAAATTTAAGGTGGTAAAACAGAGACGAAATGTTATTTCCATTTAATCTAACTGTTATTTTAAGAACCTTTTAAAGGACACTAAACAATTTGCTTGCATCCTTCTATGTACTTGCCGTTTTGTCACCTTCCCATATGATGAACAGATTTTCCAGGTGTTACTCCTTGATTGACACATGGCTTGTCCTCCCTGTTAAGATTTCTATTAATCTTAATACTTCTTTTAGTTAAACTTATGATTGACATTTCTTTTTAACTCTACACAATGATTTAATGACAATTAAAGTGACGATATTCTTTTTTTTTTTGCCATAGGCTTAGTTTTATTTTATTTAAAAAATTTTTTACATATACATTTATATTATTACACATATATACAATAAACTACCTATAGCAAGAACAGCACAAAGCAATCAGGAATGTTACAGTCAAAGTGTTCTGCCTATTTGTATTTGGGAAGGTTGCCTATCTTTCCTATCTTGGTGCATCTAAAATTCTGAGTGTAAAGCAATATCTATCATATCTCATTTCTGTTAACCTAAGAACATCTATCAAGACCTAAAATCATCGTAACTAAGCTTAATTGTAAAACTAAACTATACCCCATCGGAAACTTGGGAAGGAATGAAATTAATTACATGAGTAAACAAGAAGTGCAGGTTAGCAGCTTCCAAAATGAAAAAGTGACTGAGACAGTTTGCTTCCTGAACAGCCGCCCAAAACTATCTATAAGGTTGGAGCATCATCTTCAGCCATCTGGCTCAGTATACCTGATAGATATATTTATGAAGCAGGTACTATTGAGAACTTGCTTACCCTATCTTGGCAGAGTTTGGCTGTCAACTCTGTTTGCATCTAGATTCATTCTAAAGTTACTAATGGGCACACAAGTACAAAGACAGCAATATTCTTTGTGCATATAACTGACACTTACTTCTTTAACTAAAACTCAAAATCTGATGAAGTGTTTCAAGCTGTTTGTGGAGGGATGGGTCTATGAAAAAGGTAATTTCAAGAACTGTTTAGATAATTAAAGTCAGAGTTGGAAGTAAAATTCACATAGAAAGGGATGATCTTGCAGGCACAGGATACTGAAATGCCCAGAAGGATTAATAAGCAGCTTTATGTCCAGTTTATTGCATGACAGAGGAAGGGATGATAGTTTGGAAAACACCCTTCAGAAATGTGCGACTTAGAAAAAAAAGTTTGTTCCCACAAAAAACAAATGGGGAAAACTGAGAAGATATTATATTGAGGAAGACTTCATTTTTTCCTGTCTCCTTGAGTCCTCCTGGGAAGGTTTCCAGAAGTGACAAACAGGCTGAACCTAGAACTTTTCTCAATAAGTAAATTAAAATGTTGATAGATACCAATTATGTAACAATAATAATCTAAGACAAAGAAGGAGACTATAAACTTGAGAGTGGAGGGGTTCAAGTGAGGGTATCTAGGAGGACCTGAGAGAGGAAAGCAGGGAGGTAATATAAGCCTATTTAAATTAAAAGCCATATGTAGAATGAGGTGAAAACCACCTTGAACAACTCAAGCTTGTTTCAAGGTCAGCATTTCTTGTATAAGTCCCATATACTGAGGATGATTCATAATTACAGTAGATACTAGAAATAGGAATCCCATTGTGGCACTGCTGAGTATTCGAACATTCAATTACTGCCTCTTTCATACTATGCCTAATGAGTCTCAGCAGTTAATAGCTTATATAGAAAGCATAACACCACTAGTCACATTTTAGAATACTCCATTTCTTTCTGGCTGCATTTGTGGTTATTTTTCCTCTAAGAGCTGAGATTTACCCTTACTGTCCCTTCATTTCTTCCTGTTACACACAACCTAAAGAACTGACATTTTAGTGATCTCACATAATTTCGCCTGAAATTTCCTCTAATGGGGCTTCAACAAAATATTAGCTTCGTTGCCTTAAGTCTTGCGTGGAGGCCCTATGATAAGTAGATTAGCAGAGTCCAATTAAAATGTATTTTAAAGGAACAATTATGGGCCCCATCTGGCTCCACCTATTGAAGCAGAACCTTGTCTTGCTTTTAATTGCTTAGAAATTTATTGCCAAAAAAAAAAAAAAAAAAAAGAAGATTAAAACCAAAGTGTTTTGTGATTTCATTAAAATTGATAAAAATGAGGGTTTGTCGGGAGCCGGTCCGCCATTACAAGATGGCGCTGACTTCCCGTTTCCTGGTTCTTCACGGAGGCCCTTATGGCCAGTGCGCATGCACAAACACGTCACCCTTACATAACCCGCTTACGCGGGCGGTATGCTAATTAGGTATTCTCTAGAGCACCAATGACGGGAGGACACGTCCCTCTACGCCTTGATATTTCCTATATAAGCCTCGGGTTTTTCGGGGAAAGGGTCCTTCTCCATCAGTCTGCAGAGAGCTGTACAATAAAATCGCTGTCAGAAGAATCCTGAGTTGCCGCGTCTCCTTTATCGGCGAAAGGTGCGCGCGACAAGTGGTGCCGAAACCCGGGACCTGCCGACCCCTGGGTGAAGGAACGACTTGAAGGACCCCCGACTGCTCATCGGAAGAGGATTCAGAACTGACGGCGTGAGAAGCCTAGGCACTTTTCTGCAAGGTATGATTTCTTTTGTGTGGTACGGTCCGCTCTTGCTGGTTGCTTTCGTTAAATCATGTATAGAAGATGAAAGATGCAGAGAGACAGTTAGCGAGGGGCAAAAGGCTTTGGCCGACCATCAAGATAGTCTATCAGAAGCAGAAAAGGAAAGAGGTTTAAAGAAAAAGAAGAAACCTCAATCAAAAAGATCCGAATTAAAAGGGAAACTGAAGGAGGGAGAGAAAAAAAAAGCCAGTGGGCTGTATCCCGTCTTAGATGAATTTAAAAATCTTAAAGTAGAATCTTCCGCCTCTGAGGAGACGTCTTCAGAGGACGGGGACTTGGGATCTGCCTCAGAGGAGGACGAGTTAGATCCTGAGGAGCAAATAGAACTGGACGAGAAGGCTGCTAAATATGAGTCAGAGAGATATGGGGTTGATCCGCCATTCGCCCCTAGGTGTAGACCATCAGCACCTCCTCTAGAGGAGAAGGTGATGTTGGTAAAAAATAAAAGGATGACAACGAGACCTAAGACAGCTAGCTCCTTGATTCCAATGGAAAGATGTAATTGATAACAAATGAAAAGGCCCGGATCCAATATTAATAAGATCCAGGGGAGCTGTTTGTGTTTTTCCACAGGACCAAGAAAATCCAATTTGGGTGCCGGTGCGGCTGACCAAGATAGTAAAAAAGAATGAGAGCGCCTGGCACCTGGGCGCTTTGACTATATTGGCCATAGCCACCAGCTGTTCCACATTTGTGCGGTGCTGGGCACGCACTTCCAGCTGGAGGCAGTGCTGGTTGATATGGGCTCCCACAGAGCCTGGCTGGCCACACAGGAACCCACCCTGGTGGGGATGGGGTCATTTGGCCTTATGTTGGCGGCGAGACTAGTTTTCTGTCTTTGGTTGCTCTGCAAATTTAAAAAACAACAACAACGTGACAGAGTTGTGCTTACACAGGCTATGCTTGCTGTGGAACAAGGGGCATCTCCCCAGATTTGGCTTAACATGCTCAAACACTGAGACACTATCTTGGTTCTAACATTCCTGACGGGCACAGGTTCCCATTGCACCAGGATGCTACAGGATAGACCTGTGTACCTCCCAGGGCTCGAGTTCCCATTGCACGGGACTTCAGGTATACAGGGTCTCCGACCATGTGCCTTCCTTGATCGCTCTCTGCTGAGGAAGTGGAGGGCTAGATCGGTAATTTCATGACATTCGTTTGACATTTTAATTTGAAATTTAAGGGGGAGATGTCGGGAGCCGGTCCGCCATTACAAGATGGCGCTGACTTCCCGTTTCCTGGTTCTTCACGGAGGCCCTTATGGCCAGTGCGCATGCACAAACACGTCACCCTTACATAACCCGCTTACGCGGGCGGTATGCTAATTAGGTATTCTCTAGAACACCAATGACGAGAGGACACGTCCCTCTACGCCTTGATATTTCCTATATAAGCCTCGGGTTTTTCGGAGAAAGGGTCCTTCTCCATCAGTCTGCAGAGAGCTGTACAATAAAATCGCTGTCAAAAGAATCCTGAGTTGCCGCGTCTCCTTTATCGGCGAAAGGTGCGCGCGACAAGGGTTCTTTCCTGCTGCCATTTTCGTAGAAGAGAATAATTTTTACTTAGGAACGTTAGGAATCACAATGATGGACTATTTGTCTCTTATCGAGGGTTTTAGTCTCTGAAACAATGGGATGGAGGAGGACGCTGGCATGTGTGCAGATTGAGATCATGTAGGAGCCTAAAAATATTGGTCCTGGTTGACTACAGTAGGGTTATGTGCTAGTCAAGACCCATAAAAATGCTTGAAAAGACGAAGTTAAAAGACTGATATTGCTTCTCATTGTTTCGGCTGTGTCAGGCAAGGGTCATGTGGTTGCATTGCCTTTAAGCACGTATCAAGACAGATGTAAGACGTATCAAGACAGATAGACAGACGTAAGAGCATGATGGAAAAAGAATGCTTATCCCAGGAAGTGGAGAGAGAGAAAACAAAGGCTCCGAGACAAGGCAGACCCTACAAAGGCTAATTCTAGGGACCTGCTTCCTCTACTACGCCCTATCTCCCCATAGTTCATGTATAGTGAGCTCATCCATTGATGAGATTAAAATCTTCATGATCAAATCTTCTGTCAATTGTACCACCATCTGTAGATCAAATTTCCAATCTATGATCATTTGGGTGATAGTTCTCCTAACCATAGAAAATTGCCATTAAAAATTAAGAATTGTTCGATAGAAACCCAAGACACACATCTCAACAGTAATCAGTGGTACCACCTTAGAAGCCATGTCTTTCTTGTAAAAGAGACCAGCTTGGTTGTGTATTATCATTTCCTTTTTTCCCTGTTCTTTTCTTCCCTCAAACCCTCATGCAACCATAGCAACCGACCCTAGGTAGTCACTTTGAATGGGTTCAGTTATGTTCTCCCTGAATTGATCTTCATCTCACTGGATCTAAGATCTTAAGAACTGACAAGTCAGTATCACTGGACACCTAATTTATCTTGTAGTGAAGAATATAAATGTGCACTCCATCTAAAAATGTGAATGGAAGGACATATTTCTTTAGTTTGATTTTTATTAATGTATTTACTTTAATCCCAGTCATTTGCTTCTCTTCTTCCAGTCCCACTATCCCTCCACCTCCACCCTCCCCTAATCCTCAGAAAAGGGGACACCCCCTACCCACCCACCCCAGCTCACCAACTTGCATCAGGACTGAGCTTGTTCTTTTACCCTGTAGCCTGGTAAGGTAGTCCTACCAGGGGGAAGTGAGCAAAAATTATCCAACAGAGTCCATGTTAGAGACAGCACCTCTCCCCTTACTAGAAGAACCACATGACCCTGAGCTGCTCTCAGCTACATCTGTATAGAGGACCTAGATCCAGTACGTGCATGATCCTTGGTTGGTGCTTCAGACTCCATGGCCCTGGTTAGTTGGCTCTGTTTGACTTCCTGTGGAGCTTTTATTATCACTAGGTCCTTTTATCCTTTTCCTACTTTTCCACTAGACATCCTATGCTTAGCCTGTTGTTTGGCTATGAGTCTCAGCATGTTTTGAAGAGCTGCTGGATGGAGCCTGTCAGATCGCAATTCTGCTGGGCTCCTGTCTACAAGCATAGCAGAGTATTATTACTAGTTGGATTTATGCCATGATTGGGTTTGGTTTGGGCCAAGTATTGGTTGGGCATTCTCTCCATATCACTCTCTCTGCTCTATCTTTATCCTTGCATATCTTGTAGGCAGAGTAAATTTTGGATTGAGGATTTTGTGGGTGCGTTGGTGTTTTCCTCCCTCCACAAGGACTCTTGTCTAGTTAGAGGGTGTCCTTTTCAGTCTCCATGGCCCCTGCTACTAGTATTCTCAGCTAGAGTCTCCCTCATATCCTCCCAGAGGCCAACACTGACTTAGGTCTCCAGCTTGTAACAGAGATTTATGCCCTCACTCATATTTTCTCTTTTGGCTGCAGGCCTTCGGTCTTCCTGCCCCCATTCTCTCCTGGTCTGATCTTCACCCTTTTTTCTCTCTGTGCTCTCTCTTACCTTGTTTCCTCTCTTCAACCACTACCTCTGGCTACTCTGTTTCCCCAAGCATCCTTCCTTGGATCTTCCCTGTTACTTATCCTCTTTGGGTCTATGCATTTAATATGTTTATTCTGTACCATATGGCTAATATCTATTTATTAGTGAGTACATACCATGTGTGTCTCTCTGGGTCAGGGTTACCTCACTCAAGATGATCTTTTCTAGTTCCACCCATTTGCCTGCAAATTTCATGATTTACTTGTTTTTAATAGCTGAGTAGTTTTCCATGTACTACAGTTTCTTTATCCATTCGTATTTTATTGACACAGCTATGATGCTAAATCCATCAGATATTATGGAGCTTGTTTTGAAAGGAGTTAAGTCTTGGGAACCGTTGTGAAGCATGACTATCTTGCTCTGTCAATAAAATTTTAGAAAATATTTTTTATCTGCAAATTCATAACTTCAGAAAAAAATTAAGAGTCCACTTTATAATTCACAAAGGAGATGAGTTACATATAAAGGAAGTATTTAGCATGGTACCTGGTAAAAGGGCTAAGAGGAATAAATTTACATCTACATAAGATATCAAGTTAAATGCAGAGAGTCTTTTGTGGACAAATACTTCAAAGATTGTTGGGTGTTTGTTAAATATTTAGTCATCATCTTTATACTCCTTGTTTTATTTGCTTTTCAACTTGAACTTTGAAAGGGACTTCTCTGAGCTAGAAAAGGATTTTATATCTTATTTTACTTTTGAGACGTTTTAGTTAAGAAGTTAGTTTTTTGTTTAGTTTTAGACCTCTATAGAAGATTAAACAGAACGGTAATTGTTTCTACTATTAAAAATATTTTCATGGATTTCTTTGAACCAACTGCCTCAGACCAAGTGAGTCATAAATACTGCATTTGGTAGCACTGTTGTCACTTCCAAATTCTGCAGCCTGTTACGTTTTACTCTAGGTAACTTGGGAAACAGAATCATGCCCAGTGACACATTAGTAGTGAGACTAGCTGCTCAGATTTTGATAAAAAAAAAAAGGCTCAAACATTGCTGTGAAAATGACTAATTTTTTTTTTTTTTTGGTTTGTGTAGCTTTTTTTGGAGGGTGTACTCAAATTGAAGAATACTTTAACATTCAAGGCGAGTGAAGATTAAGAATCAATCCTGGGATTTTTCATCAAAATAAATGTAGCTGAAAACTAAAGGATAAATAGCCATTTTTTTCTCATTTTTTTCTTTTTCTGTAAGCTCTTCAGTCTTATGTTCTTGTCTTGAAATGAGGACAAAATGTTGAGAAACAATCAGGCAAAATTGCTTATAATTGTTAGAGGCATAGTGTATCTTGAGCTGAAAACTGAACTCAACTGCATCTCATTGTTCATATTTCCAACTCATCCTTGAATATCAGAAATGAAAAAAATCAGCACATTGTTTTCCTGAATTTAAGAAAGTGAGCTTTGGTATTTTAGTTATTTCTCTTATTTTGGAAATTATAATTTTGTCATCCTGTATCTTTCTTTCCTTTTCTTTTTAAGAAAGCTTGCTGGTTAGAATATCTGAGGATATAAAGTAAGAGATATGACAAGATAGCAGCTTGGAAAATGATTAAGTTTCTCCTTATGAAGAAGATTTTCATCAGGTCAAGTGTATAGGCAACACCTCTCTTTAGCTTATTTCTAAAGATTAAATTTTAAATATGCTGTGTCAGTCTGACCTATTCACCAAAGCCATATTGGAAAACTTCTTTGAGGTATTGGCTTTTTGCCTGAACTTTGAAGGGCTTGTGGAGTCACTGTGCTATGAAAGTTATCAGGAAGCTAAGTCAAGACCTTGCTCCAGCCAGTGCTGTCCTTCCTTGTCCCTAGAAACCAAGCTTGTCTCAGAAATTCCTTTAGCATCTTGGCCTCCTCTCCTTCTCTTTCTTCCTTTTTCTTTTCCACTTAAAGAAACTAGATAGATGGTCTCTTACTAAATAAGTTTCACTAAAGAAATACAGAATAAGCTTAGTTTTACCCATCTCATGGCACTTAGGAACTACTAGCATGGAAGGAGGGAGAAGGAGAAATTAAACACAGGGACTCATCTAAGAGAAATCAACTCTTTTCCCCCTTTTGATTTCAGTCCAGATACATCTGTCATCTCAGCTCTGCCCACATTGTATATCCTTTCTCAACATGGACGGAGAAAACTTGGGGGAACTCTAGTTCTCAGAACTTTTGATTATATATATATTTATTTGTTTGTTTGTTTGTTTTTCAAGACAGCATTTCTCTGTGTAGTCTTGGCTGTTCTGGACATACTTTGTAGACCAGGCTGAGCTCATACTCACAGTGATTTGCTTGCCTCTGCCTCCCAAGCGCTGGTATTAAAGGCCTGCATGACCATGCCTGGCTAACTTTTGATTATATGCAATACTTTATTATCCTGTGGCTCATGCTCTTTGATACCAGAAAACTTAAAACTTTTTCTCATGTATGGTATGCAGTGGGTATTGGGGAATAGACATCTTTGTTTTGTTGCTGATTTTAGTGGACATGCTTTGAATTTCTTTCCACTTATTTTTTTTAAACATACTGTATTATTTTATTCATATCACATCTTAATTGTTATCCCATCTCTTGTATCCTCCCATTCCTCCCTCCCTCCTATTTTCTCTTACTCCCCTTCCCTATGACTGTGCCTGAGGGGAACCTCCTCCCCCTGTACACGTTCATAGGGTATCAAGTCTCTTCTTGGTAGCCTGCTATCCTTCCTCTGAGTGCCACCAGGCCTCCCCATCCAGGGAACATGGTCAAATATGGGGTACCAGAGTTTGTGTTAAAGTCAGTGACCACTCTCCACTCAACTGTGGAGAATGTCCTGTCCATTGGCTTGATCTGGATTATTTTGATGTTGATTATAGGATTTCCATAACTTATCTTTATTATGCTTAGCTATATTCCTTGTATCCCTAGTCTCTCTTGCCAAGGACAATTTGAAACCTTCACCTTCAGTGTTTCTAATCATGGACAATCTTATTTTAAAACATACCATTATATTTCAGTCCATTAATTATATCTCTTCCTAGTATGAAGACTGCTTGAGAAAGCAGCATGCCCTTTGCACATATACATCCCTTATTAGTAGCAAAGTGTCAAAACACAGTAGGTTCTAATTAATTGAAAATAAACAATTAAATGTACAGATAATTTGCATGAATGGGTGGATATCCTACTTCTGACATTTCACTGAAATAACTTTAACATATTTCTTCTGAAAAATGAATAATTAGTAAGTAACTTTAAGATATTTCCGAACATGCTTGGGTTATATGACTCACTAATTTCCTACTCTAAAACATTTATGTGGATTCTGAGTTTATTTGTCTATATAAATCTAGACTTTTATACAATGTATTTTTTTCATATTTACCACTTTCCAACTTCTTTCAAATCCACCCCTCTTACTTACTTACCCAGTTTTCTATCCCGTTACTTTTAAAACCATGAAGTCCAATTTGTGCTTGCCATATACCCTTGTATATACGGCCTTGCACTGGAGAGTGTTCAACCTACCAGAGACCA
Organism: Acomys russatus; assembly: GCF_903995435.1. Classification (NCBI taxonomy): domain Eukaryota; kingdom Metazoa; phylum Chordata; class Mammalia; order Rodentia; family Muridae; genus Acomys; species Acomys russatus. The sequence continues at coordinate 41,291,879 of NC_067143.1, read as the reverse complement.
TACCTTTAAAAAACTGCTTCTCCCTCCTAGCACCTACCAATTGTCAACATTTCTTCAGCTAGAGGTGGGGTATTGTGCCTACCCCAATTTTAATGATAGAATTTTCTCTGACTTGAGCTTTTACATGTCTTGCACATTCTGTGACATTATTGGTTTGTATGTACAGCTTCCTTCTTGTGCATCATCTTCGGCTCTTAGAAGCCCCATCCCCAATCCACCAATGATCTATAAGCCTTGAGAGGAGGGGTTGTAATATAAACATCCTCTCTAGGGATGAGAATTCTGAAGCATTTTATTCTCTATGTCTTGACCCATTGCAAGTCTCTGTGTTTATCATCATATTCTATATAAAGAAAACTTCTCTGATGCAGGTTGAGAGATGCAGTAACATATAGGAATAATCATAAATCCTTAGAAGTTGATTTAATATTGTCTCTTTTAAACAGAATATGAGTAGGTTCTCTCCTAGGGACCATGACCTTTTCAGCAACACGTCCTTGGACACAATAAGGTGTCAAGAATAGGTTTTATTTTGCAAGAGGACCTTAAATACAGCAAGAAAGTAGTTGGTTACTTTTATGACATTCCTGTCACTATTGCACAAGTGGGCACATCTTTGACAGGCCAGCTATTATTGAAGCCCTGACAGTCTCTATAGTGACAATTTTGTAATTTTGGTTTTTTTCAAAAACACAGAAATAGTCACAAGAATATGTTTTCATTTTAATCCCAGGTGTGGTGATATGGGACTCCTTCACAGCAGCTGACTATGATTTGTCTCATACTCTAGCAGAGAGGTAATGTTTCCAGCTGTAGATAGATTCTACAGTTGTGTAATACTGGGAATTCTGGGGACTTTTCGGAGGGTAAATGTTAGGGCCTCAGTAGGTGGGTTGTTGGTTAGTTGTTGGTTACTGTTTGTTGCAATTTGCTAAGTAGTTGTGTGCAAAGAAGAAACAAAAAGAATATGAAATTAGATGTTTTGGTGGTGAAGATCAAGCTTTACTCAAGGAGTTCTATGCCCCTAATCTGAAAGAAGTAGTCTAACAATAAGGTTTCCCCTTTTCTCCCTATCTTTTTTCTCTCTTATCTAGTGTAGAGGGTCAAAGAGTGGAAGGAAGAAGAACCGAGAAAGTAGCAAGCACTGGCTATATGTCGCCCAGACTTATAAGTTGGTATAATTAATATCTTGAAAACGACCATTCTACAAAAATTGATCTGCAGATTCAATGCAATTTCCACCAAAATTATAACAGTTTTTCCAAGAAATGGAAAAAATAATTTAAAATTTCATGTGGAATCACAAAATACTCTTGGCGGATGCTCTGATGTGTTTTTGATGCTAATTACTGATTGCTGTCTCTGTGACCCACCTTTTGATTAATAGAAAGCTGTCCCACCTAAGCAGGGCAGAGGAGATAGAAGTGTGGCTAAGGTTCCAGAGAGAGAGAGAGAGAGAGAGAGAGAGAGAGAGACAGACAGACAGACAGACAGACAGAGACAGAGAGACAGAGACAGAGAGAGAGAGAGAGAGAGAGAGAGAGAGACAGAGAGACAGACAGAGAGACAGACAGAGAGACAGAGAGAGAGACAGAGAGAGAGACAGAGAGAGAGACAGAGAGAGAGACAGAGAGAGAGACAGAGAGAGAGACAGAGAGAGAGAGAGACAGAGATATCCGGGGAAGAAGAAGAAAGACCGCCATGAGGAGGAAGGAGAGAAACCTGAAGGGAAGAGAGGAAGGCCACCATGGGTTAAATGGAGGAGAAACATGTGTCTGGCATGAATGGAGAATCTGGCCAAGGTGAAGAACATTAGCAAGTATTTGGGATTATGGGTGGGAGGTTGCTTGATAGAAGTCATTGAAAACACATGGCATGGGATTGAGACAGGGATCCCATGCCTGCCCCACTATGGGAAGTAGTTTAGAGGATTGATATCTGCCCTGCCCCAGCTTAACTAAAGCTATTTTAAAATATAACAAATGTCAGTGTCTTAATTGATTGCTAGCTGGGTCTACTGATAATACAGATAATTTTTAAAACAATAAAAGACCTATGATCAGCAAAAGAATTCTCAGCAATGAAGAAACTTCTGGAAGTATTACCCTCTCAGACTATCCTGTAGAGCTATAGAAAAAACAAAAACAAAATAAAACAAAGCAAAACAAAAACAACAACAAACCCACACCAAAACCAAAGCAAAACATGGTACAGGTATGAAAGACATGATTATTATTGGAATATAACTGAGGGCCCACATACAAGAGCATGCTGCTACAACCTCCCAAATATTACAAAGATGTCAAGCGTACGCTTTGAGGAAAAGATAATATCTTAAACAAATTGTGACAGTCAAACTGGATAGCTAGCTGCCTGAGGAGTTCAACTAGCTCCTTGGTCTTCACCCTGTATAAAACAACTTCAAGTGGGCGAAGAACCTCAACAAAAGCCTGTATACTCTGAATCTGATAGAGAAGAAAGTTGGGAACAGAACTCAACAGGTCAGGAAATTATCTTCTGGGTTTTTTTCTTTCTTTTTTTTTTTATTATTAATTTATTCTTGTTACATCTCAATGGTTTTCCCACCCCTTGTGTCCTTTCATTCTTCCCTCCCTCCCTTTTTCCCCTTATTCCCCTCCCCTATGACTGTTCCTGAGGGGGATTACCTCCCCTTGTATATGCTCATAGGGTATCAAGTCTCTTCTCGGTAGCCTGCTATCCTTCCTCTGAGTGCCACCAGGTCTCCCCCTCCAGGGGACATGGTCAAATGTGAGGCACCAGAGTACGTGAGAAAGTCATCCTATTGGGACTCTAGATGAGAGAAGCATGGGAGAATGGCAAAGTAGGAGGATCCAGAAGGTCCTAGAAACCTACAAGTAAAACATTATGATAGGCAGATTTGGGCCCAGGGGTCCTGCTCAAACTAAGGCACCAGTCAAGGACAATACAGGCTGTAAACTTTAAACCCCTACCCAGATCTAGCCAATGGTCAGAACATTCTCCACAGTTGAGTGGAGAATGGGAAATTATCTTCTGAACGGGACTTTGAGGATACAGGCTTTAAGAACTAACAGTTAATAAAGGAAACCAAATTAAACTCTTAAAAACTTATCTGAAAAACAAGGAGCACCATCTTTTAAGTGAAGATGTAGCCTACAGAATGGAAAAAAAAAGTCTTTACCAGCTATAGGTTTGATAAATGGACAGTATCTATATATATAACATGATTTAAAAAAAAACCCTGAACATCAAGAGGAAAAACAAACCAATTTAAAATGGGGTATGAAACTAAACAGAATTCTCAAAAGATGAAACACAAATGGCTGAGAAACATTTAAAAACTGTTTAGCTACCAGGGAAATATGAATTAAAATTATTTAATTTCATAAAAAATAACAATAGATGGCATGGGTGTAGGGGAAGGGGAACATTTATTTAATGCTGGTGAGAGTGCAACTATATAGTATGGAAATCAGTGTAGAAGTTTCTCAAAAATTCTGAAAATAGATCTACTCTATGATCTAGCTATACCACTCTTGGTCACATACCCAAAGGATTTTATATCCTACTACAGAGATAGCTGCCCATCGGTGTTCATTGCTTGCTTATTTACAATAGTGAGGAAATAAAAACAACTTAGCTGTCCATCGTGTGATACATAAATAATGAAAATATGGTGCATATTTGCACAATGCAACATTATTGTCAAGAAGCAAAAGGCATGCTTTTCTACATAGGAATTAGTTACTTTACTGTCTCTACTTTCTTTTTCAAAGAAGAGAAGAAAAATAGCATTGTAAACATGACTTGAGAGGTACTGTTGTTTTTCAAGCTCAAAATTCTGGTCCCTAGACTGGAAAAATATAAAGGCTCAATTTGTTAAGAACAAAATTTCATTTATGAGGTTACCGAGCAAGAAGCCCCTTCAACAGATAAACTTTGGATAGTACTTTATTCTCTGAGCCACTTTCTTGAGTGAGATGCAGTGTGTGTGATTTAGTTTAGAGAAAGTAGCACTGAAGGTTATCCTGGAAAGGCGGGGGAGAGTGAAGTACAGAGCTGTGTCTACCTAGCGGAAACTTGAGAATGCGTTTTAGCTGCTCGGTGCCATTCTTTCAAAAGAAATAGTAAACTGTTGCTTTTTGAATTAGGCCTTGTAACTGCCTATAATCCCTTTTCCTTATTTTTTCCTGATAAACGTCTATTCACCTTCCAGGTATTTTATATCTATTATTGTTCCAATAAGAATGAATTCACTCAGCAATGACACTGACCTTCATCCCCATTCAGTTTTCCTAGAGTGTTGTGCATGTACTTTCATCAAAGCTCTTGTCACACTGCAGAGAAATTGTCTGTTTATTAGTGTGTATCTCCCTCTAAACTAGTCATATAATATACTTTATATCTGTGACTCCATAATTATTAACACAAAGATACATAATACATTTTGAAAGCTAAGATAAACATTGTCTCAGGAATTTTGTCTATCTGTTGCTAATCTGAGCTACGGTTCTACTTTTGATAGATAAATGTTATTGTATTTAAGATGATTAATTTAATGTTTCATTTTACTGATTCTAAGTTATATAACCATTTTCACTGTGAGCCTCCCCTTAACAGCTGAGCCATCTCTCCAGCCTGGCCTGTTACTTCTCAATCTTAGTGCCAGCACTTTTTTTTTTTTTACTGTGTGTTTGGTTGATGACATTTTGTGCCTGAATCTTTCCTATAGTTTCTATCTCTGCTGAATGTCTTGCCTTTCTCTCCTGTGTCAACTATTAGCTGTTTAACTTTTTATTAAACCAATTAGAAGGTGTGGGAGAAAGTGTTTACAAAATATAATGCAGCCATAGAAACAGTAATGTAAAACCCAGCCTGTACTCAGCTCTCTGTTGGTACAGAAATCAACATTTGAACAATACCATCTTTATACAGTGTGTTAAAAGATCACCCCAACAAAGTTATGAATTAACAACCTTAAAAAGATCAGATAAGATCAGGTGCATTCAGAGTGGTATGACTGGCCCAGCTTGAGACCCATACAATGAGAGAAAGTCCACCCTTGACACTATGAATGCTATTCTGCTATACTTGCAGAAAAGAGGCTAACATAACTGTCATCAGAGATGCTTCACCCAGAAATGGATTGAAAAAAAAAATGCCGAGGCCCACAGCCAAACATTAGGCAGAGCTTGGGGAATCCTATAGAAGAGGGGAAGAAAGGATTGAAGAAGCCAGAGGGGTTAAGGACAACACTGGAAAAAACTTCAGAATCAACTAATCTTGGATCATAGTAGGTCACAGAGACTGAATTGACAACCAGAAAGCATTCATGAGATGGACTTAGGCACTCTGCACACATATAACAGTTATGCAGCTTTGTCTTCATGTGGAACTCTTAACAGTGGGAACAGAGGCTCTCTATGGCTCTGTTGTCTGCTTTTGGATCCCTTTCCCCTACCTGGGTTACCTTGTCTAGCATCAAAAGGAGAAGATGTACCTAGTCTCACTGCAACATGATGTGCTAAAGCTGGTTGATATCGATGGGATGCCATTCTTTTTCTGAGGAGAAAGAAGAAAGGAAAGATGGTGTTGAGGTGATAGGGAGAGACTGGAAGGACTGTAGGGAGGGGATGTAAAGCTAATGAATCATAATACAAAACCCTCAAAAATATTAAGAAGACTAACATAAACTGGTTAATCACTTTAATGAGACCTTCAATCTACTGTCATAAGATCCACATAGGTGATCCAAAAATTGAACAAAATAAAAAGATTGTGCTGACAAATAGATGAGAAACACATTCTTCTACCATGATGAACTGAAGAGTGGGGAAAGGAGATTTTTCTACTGGTTGGGAAGGACTTTCATATTACTCATATTGTTTAAATGGCTATTATACATTTAAGATAAAACATATTTACTTGTTTACTTTACTTTGAAATGTTTCATAGGTAACAAATCCATTTACTGTCTGAACCTGTATGGACTTGACCTGTCACCACACACAGTAAAATATTTGTGCATATAAAAATGATAGTTATAATTGGTTGCATTTCAGATAATCAAAGGATGCAGGGAGAGTGAAGTACATTATCTTGAATTTTAATCAAATATTAAAACTTGCTTCTTCATTTTATTTATTAGAATATTATATCTTTGGGCCAAAGATAATGAATAGAGGAGGTTAGTGCTACAATGAGGGCACAGCAGTAGGCAATTCTAAGATTAATTTATGATAGTGACTTTCTGCAATCAGATATCTGGGAACATGTACACATCCTGGGGCTACATCCTGATTATCTCTCAGTTGTGTCCTCTTAGTAGCATCTGGGGGTCTCTGGTAATATGTCATTATGGATTTATACTCTCATTCCTGAATTCTCTGAAGGTACTATGGTCTAGTAATAAGAATAACAGAAAAAGTTATTAGGAACTCATTTTGGACTGAACATTTTGCATAGGTTATCCCATTTACCCTAAATAAAATAATCTCAAAGTAGGGTTAAACCTATTTGATGCCAAAGTATTTGCACTTGGATTGTAGGGCATTCAATTCAAAAATTGTTACCTTTTCTATTTTATCAACTTTCTTGATTTCCTGAAACCTTGCTTAACGTATGTTATTATTTTTCAACTAAAAGCATTTATTTTTTCTATTAAGCCCCTTTTTTCTGCTAGACAGAAAGTGACTTTATTCAACTTCATTTAGCTTTTTTCAATTCATTCAAATTACTTCATCTTGTCCCTGTTATCCAGACCTAGAATTGTTTAAAATGGGACCATCAAATTGTTTGACTCTAGATATTTTGAGTTTTATACAGTATGATATTGCATCTGGTCATAGATGGAAGATGAACAACTGAAAAAACTCATAATTCCTGTTGTCTACACCCAGAAGTATTCTTTTTTTCCACAACCTTTGTCATTCAAAATTTTCATGGATTTAGTTACCTATACAACAGATTTGGGCATAAATTAACTAGAGTTGATTACTGGGCCTCTCTAATCCACCAGAAATGGTCAAATCCCATGCCTCATCTATTACATCAAAATAAGTCAAATGAAAAAAATGACTCAGTTCCTATGGGAAAACTTTGCTTTATGCCACATCATTTTTTTTTTCCAAAGACACCACTGGTGAAGGATAAAGGGCTTTCATTTATTCACATAGAGACAGTAAGAGAAAGAGGATCGGGTGAAGTCTAAGGTGTGAGGATGGCTCATAGAAGTCCATTTTACAGATCAGTGAACTAAGGAACAGAAGAGTAAAAAAAAAAAACCTTCCTCATTTGTGGCTAGTTAATAGAAGACTGTGAAGTACACAGCCATTCTGAACATACATTTTTATGTGGTTTGATAGAATGACTGCGGGCATGCAAAGAACTGCCCATGCTTATGCATCAGAGACAGACAGACAGACAGACAGACACACACACACACACACACACACACACACACACACACACACACAAATACACAGGAGGGAGGCAGTTTCTTAAATAGGTTAGTGCAATAGTAGGAGAACAAGATGTGATGAGACTTGAAAAGGTACAAATGACTGACTCATGAACTTCCTGTTTTCATTTCTCTAATCCTCAAAAGGCCTATAAAAAGAAAATGGGGGAGTAAGGGGAAAATGGGAGGGAGGGAGGGAGGAATGGGAGAATACAAGGAATGGGATAACAATCGAGATGTAATATGAATAAATTAATAAAATATATTTTAAAAAACAAACAAAAAAAAAAAAAAAGAAAAGAAAAGAAAATGGCAGGATTCTAATCTGCTGAAAGGGCATCCCAGAAGTATTAAGTGACTTGATTGGGAAATCACTTTTGAGTTCTACCAGAGAGACTAGTGGGAAGTCATTATGATCCTGTAGGGGAAAGGTCACAAGGAACTATATCATGCTCCTACTGAAAGTAAAAATAAGGATAATTAATGATTCTGCATTTCCTGGATCTCAGTCTACATGGGCCATCTCACACATAGCACTTTATTCACCAAAGGCATGAAATGCCACCAGGCACACCTGCTTAAACTTGAGTATCACTCAAGAGTAGAACTCAAGCCAAGTAAAATGCAATTTTCTCAGTATGAGACTTCAGCTAGAAACAAGTGGGCACAGCAGTTCCTAATTACTAGACTGGAGACTCTGAACCAAGGTGGGGAGATCAATTTCAAACAAGAGTAACAAAACAGGTGTATCCCTTGACAGACATCACTCCAAAGTCATTCTGGCCGAGGGAAAGTCTGTAAAATCCAAACTCGTTACACATAGCAAGTTGTACAAAGGTCTTACAAATGAAATGATGAATTACAGTGTTGACGACCTTACATCTCCAGTGCTTTGAACATTCCCTTTTTGAGGGGGAAGGGAAGGATGTTACTACTGGCTTCAGTGTGTGGTTCCATAACTACAGTCACTTTTCCGTTACAAACTCCCATAGGCGTAGTATAACCATGATGTGGGGACATTACAGTTTTGGAGAGGTCCGTAATGTCACAAGTCATATTGTAATTAAAACTATTAAAATATAAAAGTTTGGTAATAATAATTTTTTTGCTCATCATATCTGACTGGAGATTAGTACTAGCACAAGATAACACTCATTCGGGTTGCACCGTTGGGCTTCCTTGATTGCAAAGGAATGGATGAAATCTTGTGACATGACTTGCATTTTCCTGTCTATACTCTGGAAGAAAGGTGGAAATATAATTGCAATGGGAAAAGAAAAACACAACAATGGCCATTGAGCACACATAGCTAGTCTTTCAGCAATACTAAAACCTTTAGAACCAGGTGGTCACATTTGCTTCTTCCCTCATTTCAGACCAGCAGACACCTGGTGCTGGCCTAGACGATCCTGGACCTGTCTGCTCTCTCTTATCTAACTTATCCATATAATTATTTTTGCTAGAAATGTTGATTTCTTTACCCTCTGGTTTCTTTGAAGTGCTTTCTAGTTTACCTACCAAGGGTCAGTAAGCATAACATCCTCACACACCTGTGATCAGAATACGTATCTTGGTTTATAAAATGTGTATCTTATCTAACTGTCTGAAAAGCTACTAGACCATGAAGACAGATACTCTTTATCACTTCTATAACATAGTTGGCTTATGTCATTGCTCAAAGTTTAGGAAATATTTGCTAACCATAAAAGCAATAACATTTAGGCTCTGTTATATTGATATAAGTTTCCAATAGGAAAAATTGTCACAGATCTCATAAAAGTCTAAAGACCTCAATTTTGATATTTTTTTTTGCCTTTTGCTGCAATCATTTCATAGGTTACTTATATTAATTTAGTAATATTTGTGTAAATTTTTATGTGTGTCATAATCCAAGATAAATGTAATTTTACCTTGATACTAATAATTTAATAAAACATACTTTAGAGTTACTACTGAAAAAGTTTCTGTGCATAGAAATACACAGCCGAGGGCCTAGAGAGATGGTTCCAAGTTGTAAGCACTTGTGGCTTTTGCAAGGGACACAGGGACAACTCCCAGCACCCATATGGTGACTCACAACTACGTGTAACTTCAGTTCTAATGGATCTAGTGCCCTCTTTGACCTCCATGGGCAACAGGTATGCATATGGTACACATCCATCTACGAAGGCAAAAAAACTAATGTGGATAAAATAATTAAATGTATAAAATTTAAATGCTCAGCAAAGTTAACTGTAGTATAATTTTGACTGTGCCAAATTGACATCATGGGGTCAAATGTATTCTCATAGAGCATAGATAAGAGAAAGTAAAAATTAATTTTATACTAATTTTGATTGGAGAAAAGAGTTTGAGTTTTTCTAAATTAGGCTCAAATTCACTTCTGGGAGTCATAGTCTACTGTAGATGAAATTCCTAATGCTTTCTTTCAATAATGGAAAATTAAATCATTGATCCTGCAAAGGGTTTTTCTTGTTGTTTGTTTGTTTGTTTTCCTTTTCCCAATTAAGTTGTGACACTTGACAGTCCAGCCTTCAAGAAATTACCTAAAGAGCCATTTTCTAGTAACAAGTAAAAAAAAAAGCCTCAATATTGTAGAGTTAGCCATTAGTTGGAGGTAGGCTGTTTATAACAAGAGTCAGTGTTTTCAAAGTATTTCTCTGTATAAAAAAGATCACATCAGAATGGCAAAATAAATGGCATCAATAATAATATCACTTGACTTCAAACCTTTATGATTTTATACTGTAATGCCTGACCTATGCAAAGCAATGTTCCAAGGCTCTGACCTGGATGGCAGGAGAGAGATCTACAGCTAATAAAAGAACAGCTGGTGACATAGCTTACAAATGCTGGTTTGCAATACAGACAGAAACTTTGATATTTCAAGTACCCAGACTGGGGCCTATTTGGAGGATTGTGAGGGTTGTTCTTTGGGCTTCACTCTGGCAAGTTTGCATGGATTTATCATGAGGAGCTCAATGGAATAGTGAAAAAAAAATATGGCCTTGGAGCCAGCAGACGTGAGCTGGCTATTAACGACATCACTATATGTTCTTGAATGACTAATCTTCTTTGGAGCTCAATTTTCCTATCTATAAAGTGAATATAATGGTCATCCATCATGCTTTTGTCTGACTGATACTCACTATTAACTCAATGGATGGTTATTAGTATTATTTATCATAGAAAGTAAACACTATGACAAAGCTGTAAATATCAATGTACCTGGTTCTATATACTGTCCTAAGTGCATCATTTAAAACATTTGTTATCTTGGAGAAGTTATTATGCTTCTTGTGATTCAGTTTTTTCAAATTTTAGAAATAAGTCTAATCATATAGGTATAGATACCAACATTATATTTTTATGGTGAAAATCCAAGGAGGTGGTAATCCTATCTTTCTTAATACAGTGTTTAGTAACTTCAAGAAAAGCTAGCTATTCTTTATTACTGTTATTTATGACTGTTATTGCTGTCACTGTTTTCAGCATCTTCAACTCTAATAAGGCATTATTCACCGTAGCTTTCCACACAGTATAGGTTCTTTTCTATTGATATTGTCATCTCCTTACAATAACTTTCAAGAAGATATTGATTAATGAGAACATTTAGTTTTGTAACAGACTGTCCATTGTTTGCTTCCCTTGTGACACAATATATAACCTAACAGTTTCATATTTTCTGATTTCTTATTTTCATGAAAAATGAACATTCCTAGATGAAAATCAAGCCCAGGAACATAGACCTTGAAGTTCTTAGGTTTGTCAACAGTATGAATCTTTCACGAAAATGCATTATCTAATTTTATATTTGTATCTTCATATCTGTATCATATTTGTATATATATATATACATGTTGTATATGTGTATATATGTGTATGTGTATACAATACAATATAATGTATTGCTTTTTGAAGTAATTCTTAGATACTATTGAAGTGTTTCTTAGAAAAACTTCTACCAACATTGTTAACAATGTTTTCTTTCCTAACAAAAAGCTACTACAATATTTCTGTGGATCCAAGACCCACTGGCAAAGAAGTATATATTCTTTAGACTTTGCAAATCTATTATTTGTACATAAACAAATAGCAAGGACTACAGAATATTATAAGTAATTTATTGAGGATTATGTAAGTGATGAATTTAAACTATGAATGTGAATGAAGTCTCACATCTTGTGATGCTCTTTACCCCAAATCACTTTCTATGTAAAGCCAAACTCATCTCTAGACTCATAAGAATCCTGTGCCTAACCAAGCAATTGACACCAGAAATCTCCCTGGAGATTATCTCTTGATCTTAGGGCTAGAATAAATTTCATTTTTCTTGTGACAAACTTGACGTCACTATGTCTTTTCATCCAGTGCCTCTCTCCTACCTGGCTGTTCCCCATGACTATGCCCATGGTTTATAATATCAAGAAAGTGAATAACAAGGAAAATCAAAGATGAGTCAGTGGCAACTTACTTTCAGCATGGTTGGCTCTGCCACCCCTGTATTGCTAAAAGAAATAAGGCATTATTCTAAATGAAGAGCTTCACTATGGCGAGGCTGGCCTGTTGCCCTAACAACTACAGATGTTTGTGAGGATAGAAAGAGGACACAGAATGAATGATTTCTTGAAGATCCTTTGGGCTGTTTCCTTCAGAAACTTTTCTGAATACCATATTGAGGACAGTAGACCATCTTGTAAAATTCTAGACATTTAGAAGTTGTCATTAGAAGCCAAGAAAACTTAGAAGGCTGTAACTGATTGAACAATTTTATAATTCTTTGACCTCACTAATAGTCTTGACTTTTCAACGAGACAAACATTATCACCATAATGCACACATTGTTCATACAAGTTTACTTTTATTTTATGTAGTCTACTTATAAGACACCCAGATTATAAAATTTTGTGGATCTGTAAAAAGACAATAATATAACAATTAACTTTGAACACATTAATTTTACTAATAGTAGATATGTACTGGCTTTTTTAATTTCTATGTTTTAGTTTCATGATTTTTTTCTCAGATCTAAAATATAACAATAACTGTGATTTATAATTAATATAATTCAGGTAAAAAACTGACTTATTGGTAAGTATGGTGATTCATGCAGGTAGTAGTAGTACTGAGGAGGCATTGGCAAGAGAGTTGTGAGTTCAAAGCCAATCTGGGTTATATAGCAACACACACACACACACACACACACACACACACACACACACTACTTATTTCAAAAAAGAAAACAATCCAAGAAGAAAACAGATTGATTTAAATAACATCTATTTATGCACATTAAAAGCTGGCATTTTCTATTGACCAGCCTTTTTTTTTTTTTTTTTTTTTTTTTTTTTTTTTTTTTTTTTTTTTTTTTGAGAATGATTCTTATCAATGTATGTTAGAAAACTTTTAGAAAGATGTTCGTATAGCCCTTCCCATGTTACAATCAGAAAGCAATCCTAATGGGCATCTACTAAAAAGGGAGCAAATGCAAGTTTGGTACACTTATGTGATGAAATATCATAGCAGTCAGATAAGTTTTTTAAAAGCTGCTTTCAAAAATATGAATCTTAATGATGGGCCAGTTAAGCAATTACATGAAGCCCAAGTTTCAATGGGCATCCAAAGATTTGGGGGATTATGGGACCATAGGATATTTATCGAATTCCAGCTTCAACATGAACTGGGGAAAACTGAGGTGGAGCATGAATCTTATGGCTGGCTGGTTGGTGACCCTGTAGACTTTCTCTGAGAGAAACCTTCCAAGTCGGAATTGGTAGTTACCGGTAATAGCTTCCACTGACGGTGGCAAGCATCTAAAAAAGGAAGGAAAAGGAGAGAAAGGAACTGTATACACACACACACACACAGACACACACAGACACACATACACACACACACACTTACACTAGACGATGAAGTAAGACAGACTCCAGGTGGTAGGTTTCAACAAGCTGTTTATTCTTTCTTTTATTATTATCTTCTTATTTTCATCCTTATCTCTGTTTTTTAAAATCTGCTTTCTTCTTCTTCTTCTTCTTCTTCTTCTTCTTCTTCTTCTTCTTCTTCTTCTTCTTCTTCTTTTTCTTCCTGTTTCTCCTTCTAACTTTATCTTTTTCCTTTCACAGTGTATATACCCCAACAAAGTCTTTCACACAGTACAAAACTCACAATGTGTTTACATTCTATTTCTCTATAAATAAATGACTACAATGGGTATACATAAGAAAATCATGTTCCACAATACCTTCACATGACCAAATGTTTTACGTATTATGGGTAAGGAACAAACATGAATAACGAGTTATTTCTGAGAACCCACATACATTTGTACATAAGCAACTTGTTACATATTAACAGAGTATAAGCAAGCAAGGAAATTTCTCAACCAGCTCTTCTTTACTGGAAGGCTGTAATTTGCCTTTACAAAGAAGAAATCAATTATCCTAAGAAGTAATCTTATGACAATCTTAAAGGAATCACAAATCTAAACTCCTATATAAAAATAATCAGCCATATCTATTTTAAGCCCTAACTGTGCTCATCTACTCATTAATATGTTTTATTAAATCATATCAGGAAGATGAGGGCAGAAAAATAGAATAAGGAAATCAATCATCATCTCAGTCACCAGCCCAGCTTGAAAGAGTGATGTCAGCCAGTGCTGCTATGGGCCATTGTTCTTGCTTTGTCAACCTCAAAAAGTCTCTAGCTTTACTAATAAGAGTGTACTTTCTCTTAACTTCAACTGTTCCCTAAGATTTCCTTCATCATGGCCAACAGCAAAAACATCTTTACCTTACTTTGCTAAACAATCTATTCTTTCCTAAGACTTTCTACATCAGAGCCACTAGAAAAAAACATCTTTACCTAATCTTGTTGAACAATCTATTTTTCCAAATTCTTTCCAAGGGTAGTAATCATTGTTAGCAATTTACATCCATAGGTGGTTTTCAGAAATGGTGGTTGAATCATTAATCTGCTCCAGCAGTGATGCCTGAAAGAGATCAAGCATTGTTATTGCAGATGCCAATGATACTGCCCAGGGAAGAGATGGGAGCCCCCTTTATTATACTCACACAATTCATATATTAAGGGGATTATAAGGACCACAAAGGCAACAAGCAGAGCTATGCTCCATAACAGCATGAAGTCCTCAGGACACACAGTTCTCAGGGTTATGCCTCTCCAAGACACACGCATCGTGGGTTTGCTAACTGGTGGGCTGCATTCCATGAGTTATAGAGCTTTTTTGCTGTTGCTCTTGCACAGACCCAAGCAGATATTATCTATGAAAGCTGCATGTAATTGAGTGGGGACACTACTCACAGTAGGCCACTGGCAAAACCATAGAAAGGTTTCTTCAGAACCATGGGACCTCAGGTGATGCTATTGATTGCTCTGGACATAGACATGTTGGGTAGGTTTTTACTTTTATTTTCATTCATGTACTTCCTTGCCTTGTCTCCATTCTTTCCTATAGCAATGTGAAGGTTTTCTTTTTAAATATTTTATCATGGGAGTGTGTATCTTGTTTTGGATTTACAGGCCTCACATATAAGAATTGTACCTGAGTCCTAGAAAAAACATGGGAATAATAGTAAGACTCTTAAAACTATGGAGGAATGAGTGAAGGACCCACAAATAAATATTCTCAGGAATAGGCACCTAATCTGTAACAAAGGTATTAAAAACACACATGGAAAAAAAAACTTCTTTAACATACGATGCTTTCAAAACTATTCCACATGTAAATGACTGAAATTAGTTCCCTATCTCTTCCCCAGCACAAAAACCAATTCAATATTGATCAAAGTCATTAAAATAACACTAAAAATTGCTAGAAAAAATATGTAGGGTATATCAAGGCATAGTCATCAACAACAACATTTTTAAAGACCCCAATAATAAATAGGAACTGAAAATTTGGATTGTTAGTTAAAAGATTTCACTCAAGAAAGATTAGAGAAAGGGGACCACAGAATAGAATAAAAAGATATTTGTCAAAATGTTTCATGCAGGTAATTGCTATCTAGACCAAATAAAAAACTCCAAGAATTAAACATCAGGAAACAAATTATTCAACCAAGAAGTAGTCTAATGAACTGGGTTAACAATTGTCAAAATAAGAAATAAAAATTTGAGCAATAGCTATTTGAAAAACTTCTACATCCCTGAGTGATCAGAGAAATAGAAATTAATACTAGTCTGAGATTCTATCTCACTCTATGTAGAATGGCTATTATCAGAACAACAAATAAAGACTGCAGGTGAAAATGAAGAAAAAGATGAACCATGGCATACGACTGTATAAGCTAGTTTATCCACTGTGGTAGTCCATATGAAGTTTCCTAACAGAACTTTGATTAATTCTCCCTGGTAGGGTGGCCTTCCCAGGCTACAAAGGAAGAGTTTACAGGTAGTACAGATGAAACTTGATAGGCTGAGGTCAGATGATAGGGGAGGAGGGCTCCCCACCACCCCCACCCCAGTCTAAGGACTAGGGGAAAGAGAGAAAGGGGATGATGGAGGGAGAGGGATTGGGAGGGGATGGGGGACAGGGATACAATAGGATTGGGAAGAATTTAAACTGCAGAACAAGCAGGTAACTTATATTGAGAATCCTACTATATGGGAATAGTTCTGAGACGGGCTGAGACATGAATGTCTAGGCATAGACAATACTTTTTGTTGGCTACAGAACCCCAATGAATTACTATTAGATGTCATTCTTCATATTGCATGAATAAAGATTTACAGATGTCCTTTTTTTCCTGCTCATACAAAGAGCAGAAAACCAACCTTAATTGTTCTGTGCATCATACACCCCTTATACACTTATAATTTTAGGGCTGTACAATGCTTATGAGAAATTATATGCTTTCAGAACAAAAGAACAGGACACTGACATTGGATCAAACCTGATCCAGCATGCTGGTCACTGACATCTTGTATCCTTTATGTTTCAACACCAAGTGCTTTAGTTGCTGTTCCTCAGCTTTGAAGAAAGCTTCCAATCCCAATTGGTCCAGCATTTCAGACTGTCCCACATGGGACTCTAATTAAGCCTGAAATTTCTGAACATTTAGACACTGGACCACAAATGCTATTCCTAGCTTGTTCAACCATTTCCCCAATTTTCCCCAATTTTATTTGGGTCCCTACAAATGTATTATTTGTCTCAAATCAGCTGGAAGAAACCATACAAGAATGATGCCCCATTTCCTTTAAGGGGGGTTGGGTAGGATTTTGATTGCTATCTTGGGCTATAGAGGGTTACTATCAATGAAAGTTGGTTACAAGTTATTATTGGTCTTATTTAGAGAGAAAACAAGGTTAGACTCAGGAATGTCTCTCTTTTCCTTTATCTCCAATTTTTAGGTTTCACGATAGGGGTTGTAAAGAAAGAAGGGAGAATATAGAAATATATAGGGAAGATATGACACAAAGTAGATTAGTGAATCTACTCCTCAGTGCCTCAATTGTCATTCACAAGATTATTTTTAATTCACTTGTGTAGAATTTTGTATATAGGTGAAAAATAAGTTTAATTTTAGATGCAGTGGTATAGAATTCAAATGTAAAATTATTTTTCACACATTATATATATACATATATTTCTATTCTAATATGAGGTATTTTGTACCCATATAATTGACTTACAATATGACGTTCACTTCCAATACTTTGAAAGTGCTTTTACAGGCTAATTAGGATAAATAAGTTATACAAGTTAAACCTCAAAGAAGATGATAAGCATCGAAGATCCTCCTTATGTAGATGGCTTCAAATGTGGCAAACAAGCCATTGGGCAAAATGTCCTCATTTCTACCACAGGCACGATTCTGCCTAAAAGTTGGCAAGCTTGCATGCAGGCAGAGTTGATGGCCAAGCTCTGTCAAGACAGGGTAAAAAAGTCCTCAATAGTTCCTGCCTCAAAAATATGTCTGTAAGATATATTAAGCCAGAAGGCTGACAAAGATGCTCCAAAATTATAGAGTTTTGGGTGACTATTCAGGTAGCAAACTGCCTCTGTCATCTCATTTGGAAACCTACTAACCTGCACGCCCAGTATACTCAGGCAATCAATTTTATTCTTTCTTAGGTCTCTGATGGGGTTGAAGATCAGATAGTTTAGTTTTACGATGAGGCTTAGTTGTTTAAGGGTTAAGATGTTTTTAGGTCTAGATAGATGTTTTAAGTTGATAATGATGAGATCTGATAGACACTGATTTACATACAGAATTTTAGATGGACCAAGATAGAAGAGATGTTTTCTTCAAGGTTGTCAAATACAAATAGTCAAAACACTAAGAATGTAACATTTATATAATTCCTGATTGTATCATGGTTCTACTTGCTATAGGTAGCTTACTGTATATATGTGTAATAATATAAATGTATATATAAAAATAAACAATGTTTAAATAAACACCCTTAAAATCAGAACTACTGCATAACCCAACCTTATAGTTGAAGGGCTCTAAGTCAGTATATTTCAGAGTTACCTGTATTCATGCATATTGCTGCAGTAGTCAGTACAGCCTAGGTGAGCATCCTGACTAAGTGTCAATCAATATATGAAGAGAAAAGAAAAATGTAGCAATACACACAATGGAATTTTATGCAGCTAAGAGAAACAATGGAATTATGACATTTGTAAAAAATACTATCATTCTTATGTCAAGTGAAATAAATCAGGGATGGCTTTTCTTCAATAAATAGACTTTAGTTTTAAATTTATGCAAAAATATATTCATATGTACTTATACCTATTACAAAAAGTGGAAATGACACCGTGAGCAAGGAAGAAGAGATATGCAGGGATAAAAAGGGTTTATGAGAAATGAGAATGAAAGAGAGTAAAAAGACCAGA
The DNA here is from genome assembly GCF_903995435.1 of Acomys russatus. Classification (NCBI taxonomy): domain Eukaryota; kingdom Metazoa; phylum Chordata; class Mammalia; order Rodentia; family Muridae; genus Acomys; species Acomys russatus. The sequence goes on along the minus strand of NC_067143.1, from coordinate 41,273,547 downwards.
GTGTAATAATGTGTATGTATAAAATGTCACAATGAAACACTTCACTGTGGGTTTAAAATTAATTTAAAATGAGAAATATACATCAAATGCACAGTGAGATATCATTTCAAAATCACTATTATAAGAAAAATAAATGATGGTGAATACAAAGGAGGATGTGAGAAGAAAAGAACTCTCATAGTATTAGTGAGAATGTAAATTACTATAGCCAATGAGGAAAAAATAGAAAGGATATTTCTTAAATAAAGTTGAGCTGAATGCATTGTGCATTGTGAGATTATGGGGACCAACAGCTGAATGTTGTGAACTGTGTGTATGAAATGTCCTCCATCATCTCACGTGTTTAAACACTTAGTAATGTCACAGTTCTGGGAGGTTTTAGACCTTTATGGTATAGAAACTGGCTGGCCACAGTTAGTCACTGTGGACTTTGAAACTTATTGTCTGATCTGGCTTCTGGGTCTGTTCTGTTTCCTAGTGTGAAGATCTACACATGGGGGTTTGAATGCTTATGTCCCCATAAACTCTTATGTTTGGATTTTTGGTCCCCAGTTGGGAAGGATTGGGAATTTTGGTCTTGAGGAGGTATGTCACTGGGGGTGAGCTTTGAGGTTTCAAAGACTTGCACCATTCCCAATTCTCTCTCTCTCTGTCCCCTTCTTGTGGTTTGAGATGTGAGCTTGAGCTATTCCTACTACCATGCCTTCACTCCAACATGATGGACTCTAACGCTCTGTATTAAACGTCTTATAAGTTGCCTCTGCTATGGCCTTTTATCTCAGCAATAGAAAAATAATAATGGCACTGCAGTACAGGCTCGTGAGGACACGTGGCTCTGTGAAATGCTTTCTCTGGAATGACAGAGTTTGCAACTGTGATATCAAGTAAACTGTCTTCCTATGTTTCTGTCCTTTGTCTTGTCACAGTGAGAAGAAAAGTAACAGTGTGTAGGAGCCAGTGAAAGATATAAAAACGGATGGCACTCAAAGAAAGAATAAGCAGGCTGCCAAGATGAGACTTGATAGCCTATGACCATATAGTCGGGAGGAAGTCCCCCTCGGTCATAGACATAGGGGAGGGGAATAGGGTGAAAGTGAGAGGGAGGGAGGAACGGGAGGATACAAGTGATGGGATAACAATTGAGTTGTAATTTGAATAAATTAATTAAGAAAGAAGAAAGATATCTGAAAAGAAATCAAAATGGGAAAGCTGAGAACATAACCATCTGTGAAAGCTGCTGCACTGAATTTTTTCTTAATTTGCATTTCTTTCCTGTGATAATTAACTGGAAAATGTTCTGGGGCAGAGAGAAAACTTAACATGGGGGAGCCTCTCTTTACCTCTACGATTTTAGTGTTGGCTGGACTTTTGTTTGTTTGTTTGTTTGTTTGCTTTTGTCAACTTGAAACAGCCTAAGTTCTCTGTGAAGAAGGAACCTCAATTGAGAAATTTTTTTTCATAAAATTCACCTATGATCAAGTCTGTAGGACATTCTCATGGTTCATAACTGCTGTAGGAAGGCCCAACTCCCTGTGGGTAGTGCTACACCTGGGCAAGTGCTCATGGGCTGTATAACAGAAGAGGTTGAGTGAGACATAGCAAGCAAGGCAGTGCACAGTGTTCCACCACCATGACCTCTGCTTCAAAGCCTGTCTCCAGTTTCCTGGTCTGAGTTCCTGTACTCACTTCCATTCATGAGAGACTATAACTGTTAGGTGAAACAAGCTCTTTCCTCTCCAAGTTGAATTTGGTCATAGTATTTATTACAGCAATAGAAAGCAAAGGTATGACAGTATTAAAAGGTGCTATTTCTTCTACTGTAGCAGAATTGTATTGAGAGATCTTAAGAGCTTTCATCTAGTTTACCAAAAATAAAATGCTGTAATGATTAGCATGTATAACTGCCTGGTTGCTGATTGATCTGAGCACAATGTTATCCTCCCTAAACCTTGTCCTTTACTTCTTTTAAGTTGTCTTATGACTTGGCCTTGTTTGTCTAGTCAGTCTTATTGACCAATCTCTCTCATAGACTTCTATGCCAGACGTTATGTTCTGCTTATAATTTATTAACTGTTTTATACCATCTCCACCTTTTATATATTGTACTCCCTGGAAGACTTTTTTCTTTATAATTTATGTAATCCTTTCAATCCTCTAGTATTCAATGCAAACAGGCTATCATCTGCAGAAAACAATTCTTGATCGGGTGCCTCCTCTGTGCACCTCTACCATGATATTCTCGCTGATTACTAATTGACATTTTATTCCCTAATTAATTCTGAGATGCTTCAATGGTGAGATTTTTTTACTTAGTTTTAAGAGGTTCAGATAGGAAATATAATTAGCCAAACTATTTATTTACACATAATAGTCTTTATATTTTACTCTCTAACTGGAACCTAATATGTATTCTGTTCAAAACATATGTGAATTAAATTTAATGAGAATTTCCTAATGGAATAAGCACTACTACAAACAAAAACAATATTTAGCAAATAAGATGGTCTACTTCCCCCCAAAACAAGTGACCCAGTACTTAATTTAGGCAGCAGGTCAGTTAGAGAGTCTAGCTGTGTATCAGGGAAGCTATGAAAGAGAGTCAAACAGTGCCCTTTTCAGTGCATTGCCACATTTCCTCTAGCTGTTCTTCAGAAACATTGTTTTCAGAACTTCTAAAAATGAGTTATGGGCCTATAACCCTAGCGCTTGGGGAGCAAAGGCTGGAAGATCACAAGTTCAAGGTCAGCGTGCCTGAGGAAACAGATCAGTAGTGGGTCACTTGTCTATTGTACACAATGCTCTGTTTTTAATCTGTACTGCTGAAAATAAGTGAGTTCTGATATTCAGCTCTGATACATATCAGCACATACTTTAAGATAGGCTCTCAGATTCTGAAATACTGGCATATCCATTTTACTCAATATTTGGGACTATATCCAACTTGTCAAAATTCCATCTGTGATGGACACTCACAGGTACAAAGAGACTCTTCATTAGATCAATGATGTGTTTTTTGAATGATAGCAGTTTTATACATCTATCTAGAGTTTCTTCTGGGTAATAGAGGCAATGGTGTCTTTAAAATAACAATGAATCATTCCTAGATATTCCTTGAAATTATATGATAAAGCCATCTGTATTACATTGGGAAAATATGTGTCATAATTAATTCATTGGATATGATGATTATATAGAGCTGTGTAATGTAGTATTAGATGGGCTCTCAGGAGGCCTTGATGAAAATTCCCAGGATCCTCTACGAATTTGTGCTTAAACTTTTCTGAAACATAATTACTCGGTTTTCTAGATTATCTAGTTATAATTTAAATGTTTGCTATAAATGAGCTTGTGAGATTGGATGCGTAACTTAATCTACCCTGCCTTTGGTGTTCTAATCTTTAAAAGCAGAAAGAGGAACATTTCTTATGCTTTCAACTTCTGCTATTATGATAGTTAAGTCTATAAATAACCTCTCAAGGTAACCAGGGAAATGAAATAGATGATTGTTAACAGGAGATGGTAATCTTCTCCAACATAATATGTCAGGTTTCCATTTCTTATAAAAATATATTTCATATGTCATATATTAAATTAATTATATTATTGCTCCTTCAAATTTTATAAGAAATAAATATTTAATATTAAAAAGTCATGATTACTAGAATGGGCATCTAAACTACCTCTTTGCTTTAGGAATCAATTTATTAGCTTCAATAAGAAATGAGCCAATGAACAGAATGCAGAAGATAGACAGATTACACCTTAGATCATATTTGTTTCTAAAGCCAGGTTCAGGATTTGACTTGGTCTAATGGAAATGTTCTCACTGCTCACTCCACAGTAAATCGATCCCAAGAAAAAGCCTACATAAGAGTACATTACAGATGAGTGTGATTCCAACACTAATAGGAAGAATGGGAAACTAGTTGGAAGGAAGAGAGGAACAAAAGAGTGGTTTAGAAATATGTTGCTGGCTTCTTGGTTGTTCCAAAAATGACCATCCAAAAAAGAATGTGAAATGTCTCAGATCTATTTCCATTTGGTTCAGTGTTTTTCCTGTGGATTGATAACTGCTTCATCTTTTGGATTTGTGTACATGTAGCATCAGGTAATGCTCACAAATGGCATCATTCTTTGCTTCCAACAGGAAGAGCAAGTGTAGCAAGAGTTAAGATAACTGAGCCTGATGATTTCCTTTGTAAATGCATGAAGCTCATTGGAAGAGAGCTGAAGTAAGCATAGCTAAAATAAAAGTTGCATCTGATAAAATTCCTAACAGTGCTCAAATGATTGCTGTATTTCTCCTTCTGTAGCACTCTTGTCCTTTTGTGCTCTTTTTTTGAACCCAATCAATTGTAGTCTCCTTGTTGGTAGCCATAATCAGAGCAAAGACAACATGAGCAGATTAGAGAAAATAAAACATTCTGAGAACACCATAGCTATAGCCATCACTGCGTACATACACTGCTACTTCCTCTATCACCGTTCTGAAAATGGACATTCTACTTTGGTGAGCACTTTAATTGGTCTTGGTAATTTGTCTACTGGGGTGACCCAGATCTGTATTCCCAAATGATCTGAGCCCTTAATTACTGTGCCTTTGCAAAGACTTGTTGGCAACAATAGCTGATTCATCACTGGACAGAGAAAATAAATTGGCACCTAAGTTAACTCCCTGGACGTCTGATAATCTTACTCCATTCCAATTTGTGGCAACAGCTTCCAACCATTATGCTAATCAGCACCAATTGTCCCTAATGGAACTTTCTCTACATGCTGTCTCAAAGATATTAGAAGAACAAAGTGGACAGACTGTAGTTATGGCTTCAAGTTCAGGGGTCTCCTTAAAGTATCCCTAGTAGAAACACATGATCATTAATAACCATGCTGGCAGTGTGACTAAAGTTTGAGTAACAGAAGGCAAAACTCTGTAAGTGGATTATTAGGGATGATGAAGATGTGAAGCAGTACCAATGTCACTCCTGGGTTTTGGTAAAAAAGATTTCTCATCTTCTAGAAATTTAACAGCATAGTGATGGGTTTACTATATGTGATACAGCACAGTCTCCAATCTTGATTTGACAAATTGTCTGTGATTTACCTAGCTCTTTTGACTGTTCTGCAGACTGCCTGAAATAGCTCTGGTATATATAAGGTAGGTGGACACTACAAGTATACACTAATTGTCTCATTTTAATTATTGACCACAGAGGCTGATAAAATGACCAGATATGTGTTGTAAATTGGTATGGATTAAGAAAGGAAATACATATGCTGAGCTTAGCAGGCAGCAGATGAATTCACCTTTCAAGTCAGAATAGGAAATGCCTTTACTGAATAAACTACATGCTGGGCAGTATGTAGAGTATTAACTATCCAAAAGCCAGTGTCCTGTGGGATGGCTATTATAAAGAAGTATTCTATGGTTAAAGGTGATGTTTTGTGCAGTTTTTGGTTATAAATTTTATAAGTTACAAAAGAAGGTAGTCCATATTGATCCATTGGTTCTGGGAGGTTAGCAGGAGCCACTGTATATCTAAATGTCAGTTGTATAATTTCTGCCATACAAATAAAGCCATGCAAATATAGGCCATGAGAACCAGGGTCATCCAAATACAATTAATTCTGGTTAATCAAAATTTCGTCTGGGCCAAAGTCTCGGGTCATAGGGTACTGAACTGTATGTAGCTCTATGGTATTAAATTGTGGTACTCCCAGGGTGACACTGTGGGATTCCTGGACCAAGTTTATGGAAGTTCCCTAATGGGGACTTGCTCTATTTTCTTATCTCTTATGAATGGACTTCCCTCCATAGTTTCCATCTTGTTAAGGTTAAATCACTTATTGAGTTTTAGTGATGTAGTAAATATCCCAGTTGGCTGCATGGCCTCCTTAAGAAATTGTTCTGTACTGAAGGCTTAGCACTGGCCTATGCTAGAGTAACCTTGTACTTTTCTAGTGGCAGGAGTTAAATAAATCTTTTCACTACTAATGTGGATTCAAGAACACATTTGCCAAGTGAATAGCTGCATGTCTCATTCCAGAGGCTGCACTGAGCTGAATCAGGTCTCGGGGCACACTAGCATCATCAACTGAAGTAGTGTATTCTTTGTCTGAATGTATAAGCCTATGTGTTTCCCCTTCATTTTTAATGATCTTCATGTTTTCTCACACTACTTCCATCAAAAACTTACAGCGGAGGTACAATATAATAGTAAATAATGATGAAAGTTTAAAGAGTCACATAAATATACAGAATGTGAGAAAGATATCTTCAAAATTATCAGGGTCCATTTTATTTATTTATTTTTGTTTTGTTTTGTTTTCAGGGTTCATTTTTAAGACCTGTTGAATTATTTTTAGTTATATGTACTTGCATGGCAGCATAAATGCCTAGAAGTACTGTTACACACATAGGTCAGTGGCATCATAAACTGCTTGATGTGGGTGCTGAAAATTGAGTTCATGTGCTCTATAAGAGTGGTATACAAGCCTAAGCGCTAAACAATCTCTTCAGCTCAATCTTTGTTTGTTTGTTTTTTTAAATATTGAGATGTTATTTAAAAAGTGGACTGAAAGTGCCCATGAGTGTGGAAATGGCTCTAGGGATTAGCTTTTTTTTAAATTTTATTTTATTTTATTTTATTAATTATTCATATTACATCTCGATTGTTAGCCCTTCCCCTGTTTCCTCCCATTCTTCCCTCCCTCCCATTTCTCCCCTTCTCCCCTCCCCTATGTCCGTGACCGAGGGAGACCTCCTCCCCCTATATATGCTCTCAGAATATCAAGTCTCTTCTTGGTAACTAGCTATTCTTCCTCTGAGTGCCACCAGGTCTCCCCATCCGGGGGACATGGTCAGAAAAGGGGCACCAGAGTTCGTGTGAGAGTCAGATCTCACTCTCCACTCAACGGTGGAGAGTGTCATGTTCATCGGCTAGGTCTTGGTAGGGGGATTAGCTTTAAAGATATTTATCACATGTGATTTTATCTGACACCAACATAGAGATGCCGTAGTACACCTGCTTTTGAACTGAGAAGCATTTGTTTCTTGGAGATAGATAGATAAAATTTTTTATTTTTATTTCATCTAAATTCCTGACTTAAATATAGTTATCATATATTAAGAATTCCAAATTTCTAGTTCCATCCATTTACCTGCAAATTTCAAGATTTCCTTGTTTTTAATAGCTGAATACTGATCCATTGTGTAAATATACCACAGTTTCTTTATCCATTTGTCAACTGAGGGACATCTAGGTTCTTTCCAGATTCTGGCTATTACGAATAAAGCTGCTATGAACATAGTTGAACAATTGTCCTTGTATAGAGGAGCATCTTTCAGGTATATTCACGGGAGTGGTATGACTGGGTCCCGAGGTAGAGTTATTCTCAATTTCCTGAGAAAGCACAAGATTGATTTCCAAAATGGTTGTACAAGTTTGCACTCCCACCAGCAATAGAAGAGTGTTCCCCTTACTCTACATCCTTGTCAGCATGTGCTGTAACTTGAGTTTTTGAACTTAGCCATTTGGATAGGTGTCAGATGGAAACTCAGAATTGTTTTGAGGTGCATATCCCTGATAACTAGAGATGTTGAGCATTTTTTTAAATTAATCTATTCAGATTAAATATCAATTGGTATTCCCTTACTTGTCTCCTCCAATTCCTCCCTCACTCCATCTTTCACCCAATTCCCCTCCTCTAGGTTTGTGACATAAGGGGTCCTCCTCCCCAGCCATATGGTCACAGCCTATCAAGTCTCATCTTGGTAGCCTGACTATTCTTTTTCGAACGCCACCAGGCCTCCCCATGAAGGGGAAATGGTCAAATATGGGGCGCCAGACTGTGGATAATTTTCTGTCCATTGACGAGATCTGAGTAGGGATTCAATAATTACTACATATATTGTCCTTGGTTGTTGCAGTAGTTTGAGCAGACCCCCCTGGGTCCAGATCCACCTATCACGATTTTCTACTTGTAGGTTTCTAGGACCCTCTGGATTCTTCTGTTTCCCCATTCTATCATCCTTCTCTTACCTAGAGTCCCAATAGGAGATCCCTGCATATATCCCAATATCCTGGTAAGTGAAGACTTTCATAGGACATCCATTTTGGGCTAGTGTTTGATTATAAGTGAGTATATATCATGTGAGTCTTTCTGAATCTGGGTTAACTCACTCAGTATGATCATTTCTAGTTTGATCCATTTGCCCTCAAATTTCAGGATTTCCTTGTTTTTAATAACTGAGTAGTATTCCACAGTATAAATATATCCCAGTTACTTTATCCATTCTTTTACTGAGGGACATTTAGGCTGTTTCCATGTTCTGGCTATTACGAATAAGGCTGCTATGAACATGGTTGAGCATATGTCCTTGTTGTGTGGTGGAGTAACTTCTGGGTATATTCCAAGGAGTGGAATAGCTGGGTCTTGAGGTAGCCCTATTCCCAGTTTTCTGAGAAAGTACCAGATTGATTTCCAAAGTGGTTGTGCAAGTTTGCACTCCCACCAGCAATGGAGGAGTGTTCCCCTTTCTCCACATCCTTGCCAGCATGTGCTTTCACTTAAGTTTTTGATCTTGGCCATTCTGATGGGTTTAAGTGTTTCTCAGTGATTCGATATTTGTCTCTTGTGAATTCTCTTCTTAGTTCTATACCACATTTTTAATTGTATTATTTGGTTTGGTGGTGTTTAATTTCTTGAGTTCTTTATATATTTTGGATATTATCCTGTTATCAAATGTAGGATTGGTGAAGATCTTTTCCCTGTCCGTAGGCTGCCATTTTGTTCTGTTGACAGTGTCCTTCATCTTACAGAAGTTTTTCAGTTTCACAAGGTCCAATTTATTAATGGTTGATCTTAGGGCCTTACCTCTTGGTATTCTGTTCAGGAAGTTGTTTCCTGTTCCAAGGATCTCAAGGCTATTCCCTACTTTTTCTTCTATCATATTTAGTGTGTCTGGTTTATGTTGAGAACTTTAATTCATTTGTACTTCAGTTTCATGCAGGGTGATAGATATGGATCTATTTTCATTTTTCTACATGTAGCCATCCAGTTAGACGAGCATTATTTGTTGAAGATGTTATCTTTTTTCCATTGTACAGTTCTGTCTTCTTTGTCAAAAATCAAGTATCCAGGGGTATGTGGGTTTATTTCTGAGTCTTTGATTCAATTCTGTTGATCAACCAGCCTATTTTTATGCCAGTACCATACTATTTTTATTAGTGTTGCTCTATAGTACAGCTTGAGATCCTGGATGGAGATCCAGAAGATCTTTTATTGTACATGATCTTTTTAGCTATTCTGGGTTTTTTTTCTACATGAAGTTGAGAATTGACCTTTCAAGGTTGATGAAAAATTGTGTGCATATTTTTATGGGAACTGCAGTGACTCTGTAGAGTGCTTTTGGTAAGATGGCCATTCTTACTATGTTGATTCTCCCGATTCTTCCAACTTCATAAATCTTCAAATTCTTCCAGACTCAGGAAGACACACATGGAATATACTCACTCATAAGCAGATATTAGCCACATAATACAGGATAACTACACTTCAACACAGAGACTGAAACATCAACCAAGAACCATGTATGATGTGGACCCATACCTTCTGCTCAGCTGTAGTAGCACAGTCTCCTTGTGAGTCCCATGTGTGGAGAGTAGGGAATATTTCAGACATGCACTCTGGCCACTGAATTTAGATCACTTCCACCTGGTAAGGTGGCCTTGTCAGGCTACAGAGGAAGGTTACAGGTTAATAGGCTGAGGTTAGATGTTAGGAGAAGAGGGCTTCCCTTTCTGAGGACTAAGGGAGGGAGGGAGAAGTGATGAAGGAGGAATGGGATATCGGGAGAGAATGAGGGAGAAGGATACAGTAGGGATGAGAAGAATTTAAACTGCAGAACAAGCAGGTAACATATTGCTAATCTCACTATATGGAAATAGCTCTGATACTGTCTGAGACATGAATGTCTAGGCATAGACAATGCTTCTTTTTGGCTACATAACCCCTATGAATTACTATTAGATGCCACTCTCCATATGGTATGAATAAAGATTTAGAGATGTCCTTTTTTCTGCTCATACAAAGAGCAGAAAACCATCCTTAATTGTTCTGTGCATCATGCACACCTTATATGCTTATAATTTTAGGACTGTATTATGCTTGTGAGAAATTATATGCTTTCAGAACAAAAGAACCAGACACTGACATTGGATCAGACCTGGCAGGATGCATTCCTTTCAGCATACTGGTCACTGACATCTTGTATCCTTCATTTTCTAGCACCAAGTGCTTCAATTGTTTGTCATCAGATCAATACAGTTCCCAGGACACTTTCAAAGAAATCTTTCAATCCCAATTGGTCCAGTACATGAAATTGTCCCATACAAGACTCTAAATAAGCCTGGTATTTCTCAACATCTAGAAACTGGACCACAAATGCTATTCCTAGCTTATTTATCCATTTCCCCAATTATATTTGGGCCCCTACAAAAGTATTATTAATCCCAAATTAGCCTGAAGAAACCTTAAGAGAACGATACCCCATTTCCTTTAAGGAGAGCCAAGTAGGATTTTGGTTGCTCTCTTGGGCTATAGGGGGTTCTTATCAATGGAGTTGGTCTTATTTAGAAAAAAAAAAACAAGGTTAGACTCAGCGATGTCTGTCTTTTCCTTTATCTTACACTCTTAGGTTTGGAGATAGGGGATGAAAAGAAAGAAGGGGGAATATAGAAATACATAGGGAAGATAGACCAAAAAGTAGATTAGTGAATCTACTCCCCAACTTAATGCCTCATTTGTTACTTGCAAGGTTATTTTTAATTCACTGGTATAGAAAATTTTTATATAGATGCAAAATTAGTTTAATTTTAGATACAGTGGGTATAGAAATCAAATGTAAGATTATTCTTGACACACACACTATACATTCAGATTTTTACATGCACTAAGATAGGGAAGATGTTTTGTTCAAGGCTGTTAAATACAAATAACTAAATCACTAAAAATGTATCCTTAATATAATTCCTGATTGTGTTATGGTTCTTCTTGCTATAGGTAGCTTATTGTATATATGTGTTATAATATAATTATATATGTAAAAAATTTAAAATTTTTAATTAAAAAAAAAGAAAGGCTTGATTATAAAACTAAACTATCTGATCTTCAATGCCCCTCAGAGACTTGAGAAAGAATAAAACTTAAATGCCCGAGTAAACCAGCAGTACAGGTTAGCAGCTTCCAAAATGAACAAATTGACTGAGACAGTTTACTGCCTGAACAGTCACCCAATACTCTATAAATTTGGAGCCTCATCTGTGGCCTTCTGACCAATATCTTTGCCAGACTTATTTGCAAGGCAGGAACTATTGAAGACTTGCTTACCCTGTCTTGGCAGAGTGTGGCTGTCAACTCTGCCTCCATCTAAGGTGCCCAGTTTTAGGCAGAATTCTGTTTCTGGCAGGAATGAGGACATTTTGCCCAGTGGCTGGTTTGCCACATTTGAAGCCATCTCCATAAGGAGGCTCCTTGATACTCATCATCTTCTTTGAACTTGGCTGGGTGTTGGCAGGAGTTAACTTGTCTTGTTGTCAAAGAAACTTTAGGATTATAAAAGCATCTTTAAATGCTATATTCTGTGTGTCTCTGAGGCTTTTGAAGACCTTATTTAACTGTTTACTTTGTATATCAATAGAGTCATATCTCTCTGTTAGACTTAGGATATGTATTCTTGTGCTAGAATCTGAAAAGTATTTGACATGCCCATGTTTTGTATCAATATACTAAATTCTATACCAATGACTTAGGCATAACCTTCATTATGAGTAACAATTAAGGCCTTGAGTTAAGGAATAGGTTCAATCACCTAGCTGTTTTTCTATCCTCCCTCTATGTTTTGTAATCAAGTTTAGTTGGTTACAAGATAAGGTCTTTTTAGATCAAGATAAAGGAGTTAAATTATTAGAGTTGAGATAGGATAGATATTGAATTTCATTCAGAAATTTAGACCTAACAAGACAGGAAAGACATTTACTTCAAACTTGACAAATACAAATATCCAAACCACTATGAAAGTAACATTTATAGAACTCATGATTGTCACATGGTTCTCCTTGCTGTAGGTAGTTTGTATTATACATGTGTAACAAAATATGTCTAATTGAAAAACAAAGAAATGCAAATTTCCATACAAATTCAAAAAACACTTAGTTAATATTGTCTAAGGATCAGACAGATATTTTTGCTTTGAGATAAAGAAAAACAATCCTCTTGTCTTGACTCTAAGAGTTCAATGACAGAGGTAACATTAATCAATTCATAGTATGGTTAAAAATACAAGCTTGAAATTTCAGTCAGTGACACTAAAATGATATTCATATTAATATGGGAGATTAAAACTTTATTCTAACCAGTGAGAGTTCAAATCAAAATTACAAAGAAAAGGCAATAATAATCAATATGTTGAAAATTGAATAAAATTAACTATTTGAAAAAGAAAGAGAATCCATAATCCAAATGAGCTCATTTATCCTATTACAGAATTTTAAACTCTAAACTCACTTAAACATATAATTTCTTCCAAAGTTAGTTTGTAATTTTGATCTGTTACTAAACACATGAAGGATTTTGGATGAGACTATGACAAAAATTCTAAAATTCTTCCGAAAGAACAAATAGAATGAAAGTTACTAAGAAAACTCAAAATATAAGAAAATACATATTTGGCTATGACTTACCAATTTATTTTCAGTGACATCTCAGTCATTGAACTATACTGGCTGACTTCTGTCAGAAAACAGATTAACAGAACAGTAATCTGATAGAAGAAAAAAAGGAAGACTGGGAACTCCATACTGAGGAGGAGAGAGGCTAATACAGAAGAAGGTAGGTAAAGGGGAATCATGATACAATTGATATCTGATAGGAAAAATAGGGAAAGAGGGCTCTTTGGGGAAGGGGGAAGACCTGGAGGGAGTGAATTAAAATAACAATATAGATTTCTAAAAACGTCAGTAGGAATCACACTGTTAACTGTTCACAAAACAAGCAAACATATACTGCATGTAATTCAGTGTATGCATGTACATGTATAGCTTTAGTGGCCTCTTCTCATTTGAGATGATGACACTTTTTCTAAGAGGCTGCCTAGCCAAAACCCTAATACAAGACATGAGAAGCCTTCTTTAGAGTTGTTGGCCAGGGATGCCTAAGAGTCTCCCAAAACATATAGCAAAAATTATGCTGCCCCTGCTTACCTACCAGAGGTGGATGATAAGTCCCTATTGTCAAGACACTACACACTCTATACTTCAGAAACAGGACCCAGAGGCCTAGAGCTGGAGCTGATCTCAATGCCCCTTTCTGACGTCTACCTTCCATGGTACCAGAAGGTACCATTCAAGAAGTCAAAGGAGGCAGACAACCAATGGTCCCACCCCGATATGACACCTGTGAACCACATCAATATCTAGCATGCCACAGTAACACTATGGGTGTGACAGTGGCATACATACCTTGTTGGTAACCAAGAGTCCTCTAGTGGATTTAAGACCCTCAACAAGGTTACCATACCTGCTTCTGGAAACCTAGATACTATTCAGTGCTAAGACAATTATGGTTATTGGAGGATAATCTATAAGCACTAATCTACTAAACCAGCATAAACCCTCACTACACTCTACCCACAGATTATACACACAGATAAGTGTAGTCTTCACCCCTCATTAAGAAACTTTCTCTTCGCAACAGGCAAAGACCGCTATAGAAAAACACAACTAATCAAAACCCGGAGTTGTGGGGCTTAGTCCCTATGAAACACTCCTGTACCTTAGGCTCTGACAACAAAGTAGAAGAGGATTTTAAAGGATTGTTAAGCCAGAGGATTAGAGACTTTTCTGTGGTTGTGTCTGGTAACATAAGATGCTATACTTGTAAAGTCCCACCAACATTACCACCCAAACATGAGCATAACAAGGATGACAACTACTAGTATTCCAAACTGCGCTGTGAAAAACCTGCTAGGCCTCAACCATACACAAAGAGCTACAGGGTATTGAGTAAATCTAGGTGGCCGTCACTAGGGAAGAGAATGCTAACTAGTTGTCTAACACCAAACTGTCAGTCCTGAAAACATACACACGAGTAACATTATATAAACTCAACAAGTTACATTTGTGAGTATACATGTATGTACCAATACATATATATGCAATAACAATTGATGGAAAAGAGGTCATGAATTTGAAGGACAGCAAAGAATCGTATACAGGAGGGTTTAAGGGGGAAAAGGGAAGTGAGAAATGTTGTAATTAAAATACATTTTTGTTTTCCTTGTGAAACGAGCTGAAATTTTTAAATGGCACTCTCAGCTATTAAAAAGAGGAAAATGTGCCACCTCTCTTGGCTCAGGCTGGTAGGATTTGCTGAAGAAGGCAGAGGCAGGAAGATCTGGAGTTCGAGGCCAGCCTGGGATACATGTTTTTGTTTGTTTGATTGTTTGTTTTACCCCATACAAGGAAAACACTAGCACCTATATGAGCAACGAAACCATTCACAGCCACTAAAATAAAAAGAGGAAAATATAAAGGCCAGTGTTATTATTATTTTATAACTAAGTTGAACATGGTGGTGATAATAATAGTTGTTCACTTGAAAAACAATAATTTTAAATATTGGACCTATGGGACAAAGTTAATTCTGGTGAATTTGAATGCCAAAGCAAATAGGCATACCAACTACAAAAACACCACCAAAACAAAATCAACTAAACATAAAGCCAGGAAGAATATGGAGCAAATTTTGTCTAATTATAAATAGGAGATAACTTCTTTCTTTTCTAGAAAGGCTTTCTCTTTTAGTCCTTTCCTGGACTCACTTTGTAGACCAAGATGGCACCGAACTCACAAAGATCTGCCTGTCTCTGCCTCCTGAGTACTGGGATTAAAGGCATGTGCTACCATGCTCAGGGTAAATAGGAGAAAGCTTTAAGGATCAAATAGTGGAAGGCTTCATAATGGAAAAATATAAAGTTCACTAGTTGATAATAAAAATGTTTTCCTCCAAACCCCAAACAAAACAAAAATACAAGAGAGTGACAAAAATATTATCTGAAAAAAAATGATATTTTTCTTGCTGCAAGCAAAAAGATCATTTTGGAATATAGCCTAGACTCTGCAACTTTTCTGAGGATCATAATATATGAACAAATAATAGTACAAGGGGACAAAGAGGTGAATGCACACAGTAACCAATCCAATGCTAATTAAAAGTTGATTTTTGAGCACCCCATTTCTAGGTGATAGTACAGCCGCCCCCATCCCTGGATGTTCATGGTGGCCAACTGGGAGAGACAGGTGAGACCTCTATGCACCACCCCTACCTGCATGGACTCTTGGGCAAGCACAGCAGTGGTGAGCTATGCCTTCTACCCTGCCTGCTCTATCTTCTGAATCACAGGGCCTTCAGGGACCACAAGGTAATATTCATCCCACCCGCCATGCCGGCCAGCTGGTTGCTCTAAAACACTTCCATTGAGAGATAAACTACAGCTTCTCCTCAACACTTTATATTCTGGCCCACAACCGGACCTATGCCCCCTGAGGCCTGCCAATACCAAAGACAATAAGATGACTAAAGGCTAGGATAAGAACACCAATAAGAGCCAGGGCAATACGGCAAGACCAGAACGCAGCTATCATACTATAGCAAGTACAGGAAATCTTAACACACTTGAAACAAGAAAATAACCTTAAATCCAATCTTATGAAGATGATTGATAGGGATAAAATGAATAAATCTCTTAAAAATTATAGCAAAATACAATCAAACAGATAGAAGCCTTTAAGCGGAAAATGAAGAAATCTCTTAAAGAAATATAGAACAACACAATTAAATAGATGAAGGAAATGAATACAACTGCCCAAGACTTGAAAATGGGAGTAGAAGCAATAAAGAAAACACAATCTGAGGGACTCCTAGAGATGGAAAACCTAGGGAAGAGAAGAGAAACAACAAATGTAAGCATCACCAACAGAATCCAAGAGATGAAATAGAGAATCTCAGGTGCAGAAAATATAATAGAAGAAACTGATACATCAGTCAAAGAAAATGTTGAATCCAAGAAACCTCTCTCTTTCCCTCCGCTCCCTCCCTCCCTCCTTCTCTCTCTCTCTCTCTCTCTCTCTCTCTCTCTCTCTCTCTCTCTCTCTCTCTCTCTCTCAGACAACTGGCAATACCAAAAAGAAAAATGTTGTATCTTTTAACCAAATATTCTTTTCAGAACACTGTACAGAGATGCATGTCTCAAATTCCATTCTACTTTCTCAGTTCTAAGAGTTTATAATTTCTCTAATGAAAAGCTTTCTTCCTGGCATTCTTGTTCTCATCTGTTAATTATTCCACAGTTCTAAAGTCACATCTACATTCCAGATCTGATCATATTTTTCTTCATATTCAATTTGTTATGGCCAGTCTATTTATCTATGTATTCCAACATAGCACAATATCTGAAACTATTGTTACAGAAAAAAAAAGTCTCTTCTCGAGCCCCAATAGACTAGTCTTGTACATTTGTTCCCATGTGACTTTCAGTGAGATGAATGGTGATCACAAATAGATAGTTGCTGTTGCTGAAGAAACCACTCATTTTGAATGTAGAACAAAAGGAAGTCAAACTCTCACTGACCATGAAACTCTTCTTCCTGCTTCTCTTACTCTGTAGGGGCCTGGAAGCAGAAGTGAACCTATTGATATTTTTCTGTGATCATCCTCTCTATATTCTAACTATTTTGTTTATATCCATATATTTGTGATGCTCCCAATATTGGTCAAAGAAGCTGTTTTTAGCAGTGAATGGTGGTTAATGAAGAGACCCATGTCTGTTGAATATTCTGAGTATAAATAACTCTGAGGATAAAGGGTGAGGAGCAATTGAGGTAGTTGGAGGAAAGTAGTGAGGGACACACAGTAGCTTCTTCCTTATACTGGAACCTTGGCTATAATGACTAGAATGTTTGAAAACAGACTCAGAATTCAAGTGAGGTATCTACACATAGTTTTTGAATTACGCTCTTAGTCATGTCTAAACAATGATAAACCAGAAACCAAGCTTTTCTTTAACACAGAGATGCCTGAAATGCAAGAAGGAGCTTTATAGAAGATGGAGTAGGCGTGTGGGTGAGTGGGTAGAGGGAACATCTGGAGGGGCTCGACAAAGACATCTTGTTTCCTTTTTCTCTGTGTTCAGCTGATTCCCCCAAATGATCATCTGGAGAATACACTCTTGTCTCAGTGCCTGCGTGGTCTCAGAGCTGATCCAGTGGGTACTTGGTACTATTGTGGGAACAGAAGGGAGAGGACGAGTAATGGAAAGTCAGTCATCTCACATCACACAGGAAAACTAAATTAAAAGTACTATAGACCTAAACTGACAATATGATGGGAAAAAAATGTTAGTGGTCTTATTGCATGTAAGCTTTTAGAACAATAAACAAACAAACAAAAATGAATGTGAACTATTGAAAAAACCAAACAAACAAAAATACAGATGAATGGGCTTTACAAAAAAAATGAGAGCTGGGTCTTTGAAAGACACAGTTAGGAAAATAAAAATACAAATGTGTATATTTGGTGTATGTCTCTGTGTGTGCATATGTGTGTGTGTGTGTGTGTGTATGTGTGTGTGTGTGACAAAAGACTTGCATTCTGCAAACAAAGAGCTCATGCAAATGTTGCATATCAGTAAAAATTTAAAAGTTAGGAAAATACTTGATTAAATACTTCACCAATTAAAATCACAGTGGGACATCAGAAGACATCCTCCTCCAAGGCTACAATTATAATGACCAAAATAACAAGAATTGGAAAGAAACTGGAAAACAAACTGATACAAAGCCATTGGTAATACAAAAGATACTACTTTGAAATACTGCCAGTTTGTTATTTTTTTTATAAAGTTAAGCATATACTTCAAATACTATGGCACAATCCCAGACTTCTGTACTCACACAAGGAAAATTAAACTGAAATTATGTCACATAAGCTCCAAGCATTTCATAGTTACACTAGGTTCCCAAGGCTATGTGACACATTTAACAGAGTTAGTAGCATAGGACCACAGACATGTTTTCTGTTCATGCTCTAGCTTTGAAATCAAGATGTTTTCTCTGTGGTGTGCCTGAAGAGTTCCTGCTTCCCTGCCTTGCTATTGTTTGGCAGCAACCATTGGAAATCTTTGGCTTTTTAAATACATCTCTGCAAAGTTGACTTCTGTTTTTAATATAGCCATTTACCTTGTGGACATGGCTGCAGTTCTGTGTCCCTCTTTGCTTTATAATGATATTAGTCATATCAGATTTAAGCTCATTTGACCCAATAAAATATCCTTTTACTTGATCATATCTGCAAAAATTCTGTTTCCAAATAAAGTCATATTCTGACATTGTGGGAAGATGTAAACTGTTCAGGAACACCATTCTACCCAGCATTCTTGACTGCTTAAATTCACATCAATACTAATTGTAAGATACAGTCACACATTACCAACATCACAAAGAATATAGACATAGCCAGCATTAATTTTAGATTCCATTTAAATGTCACTTCAAAAAAAGTTTTCAGATCTGTTTAACTAACCCTTCAAAATTAAGTATGACTGAAACTATGGGTATGGTTCACCATGGGACACAGTTGCTTTTCACCTGCCAACCTGGGACCTTGTAGGACAAGCATCACCTCCCCAGTACATTGGTGGGGCAGGCCTAGGGCCATCGATACATTATTACCTGACAAGGAAGGAACAGAAAGAACAGTAGGGCATTTTGGTTTTAAACAAGTTCAAAATATGATTAATTTTCAAGACCTAACAATAGCCTCTGTGACTCCATGCTTTATTCTCTTTGGTAGCTCTGCTCTGTGAATGCTGTGCTTCCCCTCCCAATAACCAGCTTGCACATTGTGGGTGAGAAAACGCGTTCACTTCCACAGGTGTACTTGCCAGCATATCCTCTCTCATGTAAGTCTGCTCTCAGAATCTTCTAGATATTTTTTCTTCATCATCTTTAGTTTCAATCCTATGTTTGAGCTCAAATTTTGAGGTTTGGACATATAACGAGGCCAAATTCCATCATTAAGTACCAGCACAAACAACAGACACTAGAAACAGAACTATATCACTCCTGAATATATGAAAATTACACCTATATGCTCAAAAAGATAACAACATCCATAAAAGTTCTTTGTCTACCCAACACCTCAGCCTTTGTTATGTACTTTGCTTTTAAAATCATTACTTCCTCAATGAATCTTAAGAGCCCATTACAAATCATAGCGCCAGTAGTTTGGCTCTATGCTCTAAGCAGTGTATTGCCCTTAGAAGGCAGTAAGCAAATCATTCTTTATTTTCTGACTGAAAAGAAACATTAACATATCTGAAGTATGGAAAATATGCTTAGTAAACAATGAATATCTCACATCCTTTCCTCTCATCCTTATTTCTATCTGTTCATTTGTGGGTAGACTTCAATTTTTATACACACATAAATGAGTATACATGCACACATAATTGCTGGTGTGGGCACACAAATATCATGTGAAATAATCCATTTTTATTGTTTGTTTTTATCATTTTCCTGTGAAAAGACAATATTCATTTCATTTGTGGGAAAAGTTTAAATGTTACCATTCATTAATTTGTTTGACAAATATTTATCAAATGTTTTCTAGGTTCTAGCACTATATCAGATAGCAGAGAAAGATTGGCTCGATGCCCCAGTCATCTTAGTCTAGTAGGGATTATTTGCAAATATTTTAATTAGGATAATACATATAAGTGTGTGTATACACACCCTGTTCCATAATATATATGTATATATATATGTATGTATGTATGTATATATATAAAGTATATATGATTATTTAGACACACTTTAAGGAAATTATAACCATAAGCTATTCTGAAATTGGAAAGGTAGACTAGCAGGATTGGGATCCAAGACAGAATTTATTTTGTGATTCAAGTCTAAATTTAGTCTAAAGGCAGAATGCTTTCTTCCTGGAAGATATCAGTCTCCTACTTTAGACATCCTCAGCTGATTGGCTGAGGCCTACCCATACAGGGGGCTGTCCACTTATATGATGTCCCCTGACTACTTTGTGACCCACCACTTAGTTCTTCTGTCTCCTTTCCCTTCCTAGCTCTTTCTATTCAGTTTTAAGTTAATAATTTTTTACATTGAAATTTCTCTGCTAAAAGAATTGGCATATTTTGTACCTTCACAATCCCTGACAGAAGCATAATTGTATTTCCCCTTTCAGATCAAATGGCGATAGATAAATTGAGATAATGTTGCTTTTTTTTTTTTTTTTTTTTTAGCTGTACTGAACCAAAGCTTCCTGCCCCTAGCCTGTCAAAGTTTAGAAATCTGGTAATATTCTACTTGAAACTGGGGCAAAAGATGTCCAATAATAAACTACTCTTTGTATCAGTCATATGTGTGATTGTGGAAATTCAAGACCGAAACTTCTAGTCAAGATGAATATTAAAGAGAGAATGGTAATTTTTAATAACTTGCATCAATTTTCTTCCTCCAGGCCCAGAGAGAAGAAAACAGGGAGCTGTAACACTGGAACTGCTGTTATCACAATGATAAAAGATGGAAAGGGAAGTTACTGCACTCTGAAGATAAAGCAGTGCAACTATTATCCAAAACACTCTAGGGGTTCCTTGTAAAGTCAAAAAGAGAATTATTATAGGATACAATAATCACAACTAGAGCATCTATGTCTACAGTTCGACAAGCATAGCTTCATGCCTATATTTATTGCAGCATTATTCACATTAACTAAGAAATTAATTAAATAAGGCCCCAGTTGTAGCTCAGTGATAGAACCTGCATGTGTGCAGCCTAGTGGTTGATTTCCAATACCACACACACAAAGAAAGGTAAAAAGTAGGAAAAGAAAGGAAATAAAGGGGAAAACCCTTCTTTTTTTATTCAGGATACAAAAACATCTACAGCAATCCCAAGGTATAAGAAAAATTTAAACATGAATGGCATCAAGGATTTCTTGATTATTAGCCGGGATTATGACTTGGAGTTCTTCTAAACTTTGCTTCTAGCAACAAGAGGGCACCGTCTAGTAATGCATTTTAAACTATATGAACTTAAAGGAGACATTTGACAGAAAACTATCAGTAGGTCTCATTAAGTAACCAAGGCTGGCTCTCACTCTGAATCTATGTATCTCAAACCTTTAAGAAGTTTTAAACTTCTACTAACATACATGACTTCCAGTGTCTGATATTTTATTCTGATTTTTAGCAGTTTTATTATTTTTAAGTTCTATGGAAAAATTGAAGACATGAATGTTACATTTTATTTAAATAAAAAGCCTAAATGCTTTCTCTAAATAAATGTTTTACATGTTTAGTCCCTAAGTGTCATAAAGATATAAGCAGTTTTGTAATGGTCTTTTACATTGTGAGAACCACTAGAAATCTTAGAGAACATGATACATGTTTGCTTTCAAATATCAGCTTATTTGGGTCTTGTGTATACTGAGTCATCTGAGTTATTACTGTTTGCTATAGCTATGACATGAGTTCATGGTTGTGTCTTCAGACAGGCTCATGTTATTTTGAAGCCTCTGCATTTTTCCAGAGGCCACACTGTAAGCCTAGGTGTTGTCACCAAATGTTCACATTTATTGGCATGCATTCACTATATACAGGATACAGTTTAGGAATTATCTTCTCACCTTTACCAACTCTAACCTTAAGCAAACACCTTCATTTCTTCATTTTTAGTACACAAATAGCTGATTTTTTACTTCAAACCAATATCCTCTCCTTTTTTCTTTTTCTTTTCTTTTCTTTTCTTTCTTTCTTTCTCTCTTTCTTTTTTTATACTTTTATTTTCCTTTGTTTACTTTGCCCGAAGTAGCTCTCTTTCTAGTTCAGATAAAAGCTGTCCTTGAGGTTACTATATCTTATTTAATAAGTTCTAAAATCATAACAAAATTAAGGGAATTTGGAAGAAGACAATTCTAACTCAAGTGTGTGTGTGTGTGTGTGTGTGTGTGTGTGTGTGTGTGTGTGTGTGTGTGTTTCTTTCCTTACATACACCTATTCATTTTGAATCAAAATAAAGTGGAAGACGTTTATAGGGTTCTTTGTAAATGGGACTCTGTAGATATTTCCAGCCAAGAAAGGCTCAATATGACTGTCCAATCACAGGCTGTATGCAGGGTACATATGTAGCTATGTAGCTTTTAGTCTTTGGGATCCCATGTGTATCATGAGCCTTCTACTCAACTCTTCTCCATCTTGCATTTTGTGTAAGTGCTGAAGACTGATTGCTTGTGTCAGTAATTTCATGTTGCTAGGAAATAATTCCTGTTTTGTCACTATGAAGGAATTTGGTCCGGCAATGAATTAATAGCTTACAAATTAGAGAGATAAAGCTACACACAGCTGTTAAATTATCCCATTGAAAATAAGAACTATCACATTTATTCTCTTTTTAATCATGTATGCTAGTAAATCATAAGGCAAACATCCCAAAGAAATTCTCTGAATATAAATTGTTTTATTTTATAACAAGAAAAGCCTGTTTTTTCAGAGACCTTATACTTCCTACGACATTCAGCAAAATAATTTTTTTTTTCATTTGACAGTATCTTGTAAGAATGAAGAAGTTGAAGGAATAAAACATTGCATTATATTTTTAGAAAAAATGTAGAAGGTATTTCATATTTTTCAGCCCATAGTAGAAATAACCATTTATACAAATTCACATTGATTTATTGTCAGTGGCACTTTAGCGTGAGATGAAGAGGCAGATCCCCAAGCTGCACCCATGTCTGTGTTCTACCCAGAAATGTTGACAAACCATGATGATGACAATTATGCCAGTTGCAGGATGGAATTAGTTTGCCATGTAGAAGGCTGAGACTTTTGTTTTTGTTTTTCAAGAGGTAGTAAAGAGGAAGGCTGGGTGTTACCAGGAGTTAACCTGTCTTATTGTCAATGAATCTTTAAAATAGTAAAAACATCTTTCAATGCCATATCCTCTGAGGTCTCTTAAGACCTTATCTAACTGTTTTACCTTGTCTATCTAGAGAATCATATCTATCTGTTAAACCTAAGATGTATTTTCTTGTGATAAAAATAGACTAGTAATTGACATGACCACGATTTAATCAAATAACAATAAACTTGTATAAATTACTTATCTTAAAAAGCCTGCAATAGCACTTTCAAAATATTGGAGGTAAACCTTGTATTCTACTTGAGTTGTATGGGTACAATACCTCATATTATTATAGAAATATATATGTATATTATATGTGTAAAGAATAATCTTAAATTTTAATTCTATACTTGTTGTTAATTCTACTATATGGGAATAGCTCGGATACTCATTGAAACATGAATGTCTATGCATAGACATTCTTGTTGGTCACATAATCCCTGTGACTTATTATTAGATGCCATTCTTCATATGGCATAAATGAAGATTTACCAATGTCTTTTTTCTGCTCATACAAAAAGCAAAGAACCAGCCTTAATTGTGCTGTGCATTCTACACACCTCATACATTTATTATTTTAGAACTGTATAATGCTTGTGAGAAATTATATGTTTTCAGAACAAAAGAACCAGACACTGATGCTGGATCAGACCTGACAGGATTCATTCTTCCCAGCATGCTGGATGCTGACATCCTGCATGCTTCATGTTCCAGCACCAAGTGCTTCAGTTGCTGTGCCTCATCAGAACAGGACAGCTTTGAAGAAATCTTTCAATCCCAATTGGTCCAGCACTTCAGACTGTCCTAAACAGATGTTCTGTTAAACCTAGAATTTCTCAACATTTACAAACTGGACCACAAATGCTATTGTTAGCTTGTTTAACCATTTTCCCCAATTTTATGTGGGCCCCTACAAATGTATTATTCATCCCAAATTATCAGGAAAAAACCTTAAGAGAATGACACCCTATTTCCCTTAAATGGGGTTTGATAGGTTTTTTTTTTTTTTTTTTTTTTTTTTTTATTGCTTTCTTGGGCTATACGTGTTTATTTTCACTGGGAGTTGGTTATCAGTTACTATTGGTCTTATTCAGAGAGAAAATGAGGTTGGACTCAGGGATGTCTCTCTTTTCCTATATCTTTCTTTCTTAGGTTTGGAGATAGGGGCTGAAAAAAAAAGGAGGAATACAGAAATATATAAGAATGGTAGAACAAAAAGTAGATTATTGAATCTACTCCTCAAATTAAGGCCTTAATGGTTATTTTTAAGGTTATTTTTAATTCATTGTTAGAGAATTTTGTATATTGATGCAAAATAAGTTTAAATTTAAAGCATGGTCTCTGATTGGCCCAGCACTCACAAATATGGCAATACTTGCTGGACTAGTGAGTCTCTGGGATCTACTTCTCCCCATTTTCCTGGCACTATGGAATACTACTCAGCTATTAAAAACAAGGAATTCCCAAAATTTGTGGACAAATGGATTGAGCTAGAAATGATCATAATGAGTGAGTTAACCCAGAAGGAGAAAGACTCAAATGGTATATACTCACTTATATCTGCATACTAGCCCAAGGGGCATGTCCCACGAAAGCCTTCACTTACCAGGAAACTGAGACAGAGGGGAGGACATCCTATTGGGACTCTAGATGAGAGAAGCATGGGAGAATAGCAATGTAGAAGGATCCAGAGGGTCCTAGAAACCTACAAGTAGAACATTATGATAGGCAGATTTGGGCCCAGGGGTCCCGCTCAAACTAAGGCACCAGCCAAGGACAATACAGGTGGTAAACTTTAAACCCCTACCCAGATCTAGCCAATGGTCAGAACATTCTCCACAGTTGAGTGGAGAGTGGGATATGACTTTCTCACGTACTCTGGTGCCTCACATTTGACCATGTCCCCTGGAGCGGGAGACCTGGTGGCACTCAGAGGAAGGACAGCAGGTTGCCAAGTAGAGACTTGATACCCTATGAGCATATACAGGGGGAGGTAATCTCCCTCAGGAACAGTCATAGGGGAGGGGAATAATGGGAAAATGGGAGGGAGGGAAGAATGGGAGGATACAAGGGATGGGATAAACATTGAGATGTAACAAGAATAAATTAAAAAAAAAAAAGAATTACAAGGGGACACAAAAAACCATCCATCATATTTTTTTAAGTGTGGACTTTGGGTATTGAACTCAGGTCCTCATGCTTGCACAGTCGCTGGACTCATTTTGTGTTCCAGGCTGGCCTCGAACTCACAGATATCTGCCTGCCTCTGACTCCCTGACTTCTGGTATTATACTTGTATGCCACTGTGCTGGGCTCACTGCAAGCCCTTTAAAGAGCTAAAGTCCTTTTTCATCTCAAGAATTCACAGTTTTAGTAAGAAAACTTCCAAGAATATGTTCTAGGATACACACACTAACAAAGCACCCTCTGTATGCAGTATTTAAGTATTAGATTGTTATATTTCATCAATTTTTAAATCCATACGTGAAGATTATTGTTTGCCACTGTGTGAGATAAGCACTATCAGTACACCTAAAAACCAGAGAAGGAGGGTGAAACAGGAAGACAGAAAAATACCTATCTATCACCTAATTAGTGTTTCTTTCCAACTGGTCAAACAAGGAGCTTCCATATAACTTCAAAAGCCTGTAGTTCCAGTAAGGATTATAAAGTCTATAACTTGGTTGAATATGGGAGCAGGGCTGTGACTGGGTCTTGAACTCCAAAGTATATTCTCTACCACTGACCTGCATTCTCAAATTCCTGAAAATAGGATGCTTCCTCTGCAGATTTAAAAGGTTTTACTCAATGTTTTCACTTGGTAATAATTGAGGGCCCTCCTCAAAACATGTGAAGGACTTACATATTCTATTTATTGATTTCAATATTGTTTTCAAAATGTCTGGTGCACTGCTCTTTACTTTAGTTTGAAGAAATCTTTGAGATCAATGAAATAACTCCTCAGCTTACAGCATAAGAGAAGACACACATGGAGGTTAAAATAACTTTAGACATTTAAATCACTTAAGCCTTTTCATCTGCAAAACTGACATGGATAAAAAGACATTTAATTCAATATCTTTACCTGAAATAGCTTAATTTTCACTTTTGAGGCTTAAATTTCATTTTAAATGTCTCACTCAGGTCCAAATGGAATCTTACTTAATTTGAAAGTTTCTGATATTTCATTTTCCACTATGAATCTTATTAAGCAATGAAGGGCTAGGATAGAAAAAGATCTCCATTCAATACTGCATTTTTAAATGCTGAAATTGAGGCTAGCCTGCTTTTAGGAGCATCTCGAAGGTTCTTTGTACTTCAACTCTGGAGAAATTCCAGCAGTGTTTTATAATAGCCCTGATAATGAGAGTGTTGCATCTCATTCCACAGAAGAGGAAATCATTATAAAATAATTGATCATCTAAAATGAGTCAAGATGAAATGATTAGCTATTAATCAAGAATCTTAGTGATTATATGGGCTCAAAGCAACAGCGTGATTGCGACATCCATTTGAAGCTGTGTGAACTGACTCTAGGAAAATCAGTGCATTGTGGATAGATTCCAAAATCATCTTCAGACAGAACAAGCTGTGGATAAAAGTAGGACAAACATTTTATTTTACTTTCCCACACTGTTTCCTAAACTTTGGTGTGCACTGACTGGACCTGTTAGATTATAAATATTTGGGGACTACATCTTCAGAATTTCTTGTTTATAGGTCAACCTGGGAATAAGGACTTACAATGCTCTCCCACCTCCCCCTTTTGTGTGTGTGTGTGTGTGTGTGTGTGTGTGTGTGTGTGTGTGTGTATTCATGTAGTGTATATATATGTGGAGTCATGTGTGGAGGTGGAGGCAGAGATTAAGCCTGGTTTTATCTTCTTCATTCTTCCCACCTTATTTTTTTCAGACAAGGTTTTTAGCTGACCTTTCAGCTACACTGATTTGGCTAGAGAGTCCCTAGGAAGGATCCTTTTATCTGCCTTCCTAGAGATAGGATGACAGACAAATGTTACCATGTCTGCCTTTTATGTGGGTGATGTTGATTTAACTCAGGTGCTTAGTCGTACAAAGCAAGAACTTTGGTGGTTGAGCCTATATCCTAGCACCAGCAATGTGGTTTTCATTTCTGTTCTGAGCTGTTCTTCCATGGTTTGTTTGGGGACCACAGTTTCAAAATGACTGTTCTAGTAGATATCCTTGTCTACAAGGAAGAAAATACTATTTATATACCTAAAAATAGGCTTCTATTTTAACATAAATAGATAAATATATGGAAATACTTGTCACTGTTAAGCCTTGCTTAGCAGTTGTATGGTCCCGTACAGTAATTCCTTTGTTTCTTTCTAGAATCTTCTGAGGAAAATATTTTCATTTTGTCAATTTTAGAAAACTATAAAACTAAAAAGTACTTAGGTAAATATCAGGAAGTCACATAGGCAGCAAAAGAGTACATTTGCATATGAAGATATAATATATTCCATTGCATAGTGACTGTGCATCTTTTGTTACCTTATAGACATGATGTGTACTTCATACATTTATTTTAAAGAAGGGACATTATTTTGTGAATTTGTGGAAATTTTAGGAGATGAGATATTGTTAAAAGAAAGAAAGGCACTCAAAGTGATTGTTTCAGATGTATCTTTCCCCACATCCCTCCTGGTACTCTCTTTGCTTCTGGTAATGGCGAAGTGAAAATATTCTTCTGCCTTTTCTTGGTGCCATGACAATACATGCTCTGGGGACTTAACAACCATAGATTAAAAGCTCTAAAATCATCAACTAATACAAATCTTTCTTTCCTCGCATTTTTCCAAGAGATATTTGGTCACAGCAACAAGAGTAGTAACTAACAAACCTCTTACGCACCAGGTGGTAGGGTATATGGCTACCATGAAGAAAGCCCGTGGTTTAATTCTTAGCTCCATGCAAAACAATCTCTACTTAGAGTTCTGTGCAAAAAAACCATCATAGTTATAGGATAACTAAAGAAGACATAATAGATTGGAATGCTGCTGGGTTGATATTGCTTCATTAGTATTCATGAAACTCTGAGTTTGGTTCCAAGTGCCACGTAAAACCTGGAATGGTGGTGGAAGCCATTTAATCACAGCACTCATGAAATTGTTTGAAGGACCTGAAGTCCAAGTTCACCTTCAGCTACATTGTGAGTTGGAGATCAAAATGGACCACATAAGTCTCTGTGTCAGTAAAAAGACACAAAGCTTTAAAGCATCTTCTTAGGACAAGAAAAGTAGTCTGATTTGAAATCTGACCAACCATTGAGTGAAAGTTAAGATATACTTGAGTCTGTGTTCATTTATTGTATTATGACCCATTTACTAACTAAACATAAAAGGCATATTTGTATCTTTTGACTTCTTGTTTGTATGGGACAAGTTGATCTAGAAACAACTGTCTTTAAGGAAATATTAGAAAATAAACTAATACAGTAAAGTATTTAGATAAATGTCCATCGTGTGTGTGTGAGAGAGTTACATGCAAATAATAACCACTATCTTCCCATATTAAGTATAAAATGAGATAAATAAAGAGTAAACATCCTAACCCATAATCCACAATCCATCTGTATCTATATGCAATTGTCACTCATCATGCATTATTCTGAAATAAGCATTGGGTTTTCCAACATCTAATGAAAAATATAGACTTAGTAAACCTGAAGCATTCTGTATCAATAACAATAAACTGTATAGCATGAGGATGAGACACTGGTAAGAAGAGACCATATTTATCAATTCAGACAAATTCTGTATTATCCTGTGACAACCTCTCTTCTTAACCCTTAAAAGTGTTAGCACAAGATGGTCGTGGTGGTGCATGCCTTTAATCCCAGCACTCAGAAGGCAGAGGCATGTGGATCTCTGTTAGTTCGAGGCCAGCTTGGTGCACAAAGTGAGTCCAGGACAGCCAAAGCTACACAGAGAAACTCTGTCTTGAAAAGGAAAAAAAAAAAGGTGTTAGTTCAGCATTAATGTATTCAGTTTTCAGGGCAAATATGTCTCTGTTGTTTGGTATTGCCAACATAAAAAGTAGAACCTATTGGGAGCTGCCTCAGCCTTTGAAGTGCTAAACACATTGGTGGATAGAACCTTTACTTGCCTTCTTTGCCTGCAGTAAATTTTCCATTTTGTATACTGCAGATGAATTATGTGATTTGTCTAGAGATAGAATAGTGAAGTTTCCATAGCAACAGGCCACAAAAATTTAAGAAGTGAAAAAAAATATGTTAAATAACAGGATTTCTTTCTCTTTTATTCTTCTGCTGGAAGGGCAACTACTTTGTGTTTATGAAGGATTTACACTCAACTGAACAATTAAATAATAACTTTTATTTGTGGCTCATACCTCATAACATTAATACACACATTCTAAAGTACCTGAACATTCAAGGGTTTGGGATCAAGCTCAGTGAATTCAGTAGTACTAGATTTCAACCTCAGTACCAAGACAAGTTAAATGAAATTAAAAAAATAAAATATATGAAAAAATATTTCAGCTCTAACTAAAAAATCGTATTTCAAAACAATATTTCTTTCTTGTCCTATTTTTATGTCTAACGATGTACTTTGCAAATAATCAGGGATGGAGAAAGAACAATACTCAAGTTCATAAGGAAAAAATATGCCAGGATATCAAACAATACTGTACAATAAAAGAACTTCTGGAGGTAATATCATCATGATTTCAAGTTTTACTACAGAGCAATAGTAATTAAAACTGCATAGTACTGGCATAAAAACAGACAGGTTATTCAATGGAATTGAATTGAAGACCCAAAAGTAAATACACACATGTATGGACACTTGAATTTTGGCAAAGAAGACAAAATTATACAGGGAAAAAAGAATGCATTTTAAACAAATGTTGTTGATCTAACTGAATGTCTGCATGTACAATAATAGACTGTCCCTATTACCCCACACTAAACTGAAGCCTGAGTGGATCAAAGACCTTGATGTAAAACCAGATACACTAAACCTAGGAGAATATAAAGTGTGGAATAGCATTGAATGCATTGGCATAGGAGATAACTTCCTGAACAGAACACCAATAGCTCAGGCAATAAGACCAACAATTAATAAAGGAGACCTCATGAAACTGAAAAGCTTCTGTAAGGCTAAAGAAACTGTCAAAGGACAAAATGGCAGTCTACAAAATGGGAAAAGCTCTCCATCAACCCTGCATCCAACAGAGAGGAGATATACAAAATATATAAAGAACTCAAGAAACTAGACATCAACGTATCAAACAACCTAATTAAAAATGAGGTACAGATCTATACATAGAATTCTCAACAGAAAAATCTCTACTGGCTGGGAATAATTTAAATAAATGTTCGACACCTTTTGCCATCAGGTGAAATGCAAATCAAATGACTGTGGGTTTTTATCTTACACCTTTCAGAATGGCTAGGATCAATAATACAAGTGACAGCTCATGATAGTAAGGATATGGGGCATGGTGAACACTCAAAAATTCCTGTGTAGCAACTTGAATAACTTCTATGGAAATCAATATGGTGATTCCACAGAAAGAAGGGAATATATATATAAAACCTAAAGATGAAGGTATACCCATTTCCAAGTATATACCCAAAGAATTCTTCATCCTATTATAAGGACATTTGCTCAAGCTTGTTCACTGATGCTCTATTCATAATAGGCAGAAACTGGAAACAATATACATGTCTCTCAACAGAAGAAAGCATAAAGAAAATTACACTTTATCAAATTACCCTTACATTAAGGAGTATAACTCAGCTCTTTAAAAATGACATCATGAAATTTTAAGGCAAATGAATGGAATGAGAAAAAATATCATCCTGAAAGAGATAACCCAAACTGAGAAAGACAAACATGGTATGTACTCATAAGTAGATATTAGCAGTAAAGTAAAGAAGAACCATGCTACAATCCACAGATGCAAAGACGCTAAGTAACAAGGAAGGCTCAAGGAGACACACCTGAATCTCACTGAGAAGGGGAAGTAGAATATTTATCCTGGATAGATGGGGGGCAGCGGACTGGACTAGGCTGGAATTGGAGTGGGAACAAGAGGGATCAGGTGCAGAGAAGACAGAAGGAGACAGCACTGGGAGACACAACTGGAATGGGGTGTAGAACCTCTGGCATGAGTTAGAAACCTAGAACAATGGAAACTCACAGAATCTATGAGGATGACCCGAGCTAAGACTCCTACCAATGAGGTACATGGAGCCTGAAGCAGACATCTCCTATAACCAGGAAAGACTTTCCGCGGAGAGGTTGGGTCACAAAACCTTTGACCTACAATGTGTTCCATCTACAAAATGTACAGGTGTAAAAGATGGAGCAAAAATTGAGGGGATGGCCAACCAGTGAGTAGTCCAGCTTGAGAGACATGCCACGAGAGGGAGTCCACTCCTGACATTGTTAATGTTATTCTACTATACTTGCAGACAGGAGTCTAGCATAACTGTCATCAGAGAGGCTTCAGACATAAACCATTGGAAATAGATGAGGAGACCCATAGCCAAACATTAGGCTGAATTTGAGGAATTCTGAAGGAGAAGGTGAGAAAGAATTGTAGGAGCCAGAGGGTAAACCTAGTCCTACTTCAAACTTGATATGCCAAGGCTAGTTGATATCCATGGGAGGCCTCGCCTTCTTCAAAGAGTTAAGGAAGAGAAGAGGATGGGGGAGGAAGTTTGGAGGAAATACTGGGAAGAGAAGGGAGAGGAAACTGGGTCAGGAGGTCAAGTAAATTAATGAATTAATTTAAAAAAAGAATGGGGAAGAGAAGAAATTTTGTTTTGACATTAAGTAAAGCTCTGTTGCTAATATCCATTTTAACATTCTAGGGAATATATTTATTAATGACAAATATTGAAATAAAAAAGTTGATCTTTGAGAACATACAGGCCTAGTAAAGACAAAAAAAAAAAAACAAAAAACAAACAAACAAACAAAAAAAACAACTCAAAACCCAGAAGCATGTAATTCAATACATTCTAATTGATCGAATTTGAGTTTGTGGGTAGCTTCAGGATTGCCCTTATGGGTTCATACTACAGATGTTCCATTTCCTGCAACAACTGCTCATTGAAAACATGCTGAAAATCATAGATAAAATCTTGAAAATAAAATTTACACATTAGCAAGCCACAAGGAAACTTAGACTACCTCATGTCAGACACTGCCAAAAATTGTCAATTGGAAAAACTAAATACAGCCCAGAAGTTGCCATCCACCATTAAGACAGTTGTAAAACTGAACTTGAGAGTGGTTATTTGTTAACTCAGTCAGCTTGGTGATAACAGGAAGTCAACAGTTAGGACCTTGAAAGTCTAAGTATCTCTTCAGTTTACGGATAGATCAGAGCCTGAAAGAAAACCAACATGATATCTTACTGTAAAAAAACAATCAATCATCTTTTCAGTAGTGATGAAATGAACCTTCAATGAGTAATAACAGCATGAGAATTGAGATGAATGCTATACCCTACCCAGATTTATAGTCTGTAACCATATCCCTTAGTTCTTTTAAATGCCCATAAATTAAAGTAGTTCAGTGTCTGTAACATTTAATAAAAGCAAACAATACTCATCTTTATTTTAGGCCTTATAGAATGCTATTTTATTAGCATAAATTATACAAAATAATGAGTTTTCATTGTGGCATTTCTGCACAGGGTTTTAATGTAATATCCACCCTCTCTATTGCCCCCTTTATCACCATTCATAGCACTTTTATCCTTTCCATATTCTAAGTGGGTCTCCTCTTGCTGTCTTATCCATTTTGTTTTCAAAATGTACAAATGAGAGAAGCATGAGCGCTATATTTCTGCACCTGGTTTATTTCACTTAGCATGATGACCTTTTGTTTCCTCATTTTTCTATAAATGACATAGTTTAATTTTTCCTTGTGCTGAATAAAATCACGGTGAGCGTAGATAGGAAATTTCCTTCATGCATTCATGTGTGAATGATATTAATCCCAAATTGTGGCTGTTGTGAATAGTGTTGAGATACACATATATATGCAGGGACCTATTTTATTCTGTCTGATTCTTTGGGCTATAGATTTGGATGTGGCATATCTAGATCTTATACATTTCTACCTTCAATCTCCAAGAACCTTCATAGCGAGTTTCATAGTGCTCAGCTAATTTAACTTTTTATTTGAGTTTTGAGCTCCATATTCCCAAAATGTAGATTTATTAGTATTTTCCCCTCAGAATAGTTCTCTTAATAAATATCTCATCTAAAAATTAGACTTATTTCTCAACTTTGTTTATCAATTTGTTTCCTTTTTCAGTCAAACACTAAAAATTACATTTTTGAATTATTTGGCATTTCAATATTCTGTTTTGTTTTTGAATAGTAATGAACCTTTATCAGAGTCAAGTTGTTTGACTTTCCATATTTCTTTTATTTCATCAGTGTTGTTTACATACATGTTGAAATTGGTCTCTCTTTCTATGTTGTGTGTGGGGTCTTCTTAGGGAGTTCATTCAGAAGAGAGAAAGTAGTTTATGGCAATTATCAACTACAAAATGTTACAGATATTCACATGTAGTAAAAATAGAGAGAGCAACTACATTCCAAATAAAGAAAGAAATAATTGAGTAGAAATAATTATAGAAAATGCCTGAACTTTCTTCTTAGCACTGTTTTCATTGTGTCCCATAAGTTTGCATATGTTGTGCCTTCAGTTTCATTGAATTCCAGGAAGTTTTTAATTTCTCTTTTTATTTTGTCCCTTACCTGGATGTCATTGAGTAGGGAGTTGTTTCCTTGAGTTTGTAGGCTTTTGGTTGTTTCTTTTGTTGTTGAGTTCCGGCTTTAATCAATGATGGTCTCATAAGATGCTAAGGATTATTTTGATTTTCTTGTATTTGCTGAGGTTTGCTTTGCGACAAAGTATATGGTCAATTTTGGAGAAGGTCCCATGAGGTGCTGAAAAGAAGGTGTATTCTTTTGTGTTTCGGTGAAATGTTCTGTGTATATGTTAGGTCCATTTGTTTCATGATGTCTATTAGTTTCCTTGTTTCTACATTTAGTTTCTGTCTTGATGATCTGTCTATTGAGGAGAGAGGGATGTTAAAGTCTCCCACTATTAATGGGTGGGGTTCTATGTGTGATTTAAGCTTTAGTAACATTTCTTTTATGAATGTGGGTGCTCTTGCATTTGGGACATAGGTCTTCGTGGTATACTTAGTTTATTGTATATATTGTAATAATATAAATGGACATGTAAAGATATTTAATAAAAAAGAAAGTATTTACAATAAAACTGTAATTTTTGTCTAAAAAAAAGAAAGAAAATACCTGAAATGTAAAACTTAATAAAAATAAAGAAAATATCCTCTTTCTATTTCCTATTGCTTAGTACCCAACGTTAGGGTTCCTTGTTTCTTTTATAAACAGAAATTCAATATTTCTGCATTTTATCTGGTCTGCTCTGATGATTTTCTGTACTACCTACTCTCTTCCTGAAGCCACACAACCTATGTTTTGTTTTAAACTCATGGAAACATATGAAGATGTTGGGCATCTCTAATTGATCATCTCTAATTTACTCTTTATCCAAAAATTTTCACGACACTCTGGACCCAGGGGGGCCTGCACAAACTGCTGTACCAACCAAGGACAATGCGTGCAGTACACCTAGACCCCCTGTTCAGATCTAGCCAATGAACAGTACATTCTCCATGACTATGGAAAGAATGGGGACTGTCTTTGACATGAACTCTGGTGCCCCCAATTTGACCACTTCCCCTTGGTGAGAAGGCCGGGTGGTGGGACTCAGAAAAAGGGGAAGCAGCCTACCTGGATGAGACCTGATAGGCTGTGATGAAATGGTGGGGGAGGAGATCCGCTTCTGCCAGTGGTCCAAGGTAGGGAAATAGGGCAAAAGAGGGAAAGGGAGTGGGGATGGGGAGATACAAGTGAGGGGATAACAATCGGGATGTAATCTGAACAAATTATTAAAAAATAAATAAATAAAATGAGAAAACAAAACAAAAAACGTATTTATTAACATAGCACTAAATTCACAAAGAAATAAGATATAAATAAGAATCAGAATTAAAATTAAGTGGTCAGAAAGTATCTTATAAAATCATAAGTTACTGACATAATCAGACTCAAATTATAAAGTAACTAATATGCTTAAATAAATAAAGACAATAATTAAAATGTGTATTATGATTAAGAAACTACAGTGATTTATGCAATTAAAAGATGTTTAAATTGTATAGGTATATTAACAACATAGTAGGAAAAAATGACAACTCAGTAAAATAAAACATAGGTCTAAAATACGTATCTTAAATCACCTTAAACTGTTCAGATAGAATCCATAAAAGGGAAACAAAACATGGAAGATAGGAGCCAATACATGTCGTTAATATTACAGAGGAAGAAAAGAGAAGGGAAGAAATAGTGTTGGCATGAACTTGAGCTAAGGATTTTTCAAGTACAACTAAAAGACTGATCTACATTTTCAAATACCCAGTAAATCACAGGCAGTGTAAGCAGAAAGAAGCTATGCAACTTAGAGTTTAATACCAGCACTGTAAACAGTAAACAATGAACTGCTCTTCCTGAGGACCAGGGTTCAGTTCTCATTATCCACATGGGGGCTCACAACAATCTCTATTTCCTTTAGAGAGGATCTGACACTTGCCTCTGACCTCCACAGAGACAACACTTATACACATAAAACCAGTTTAAAAAGAAATATATCCTTTTTAAAAGAGTAAAAATACAGCATGACTTTCAAATTAGCACATAGGGAGCAAGGAAAGAAACATTAGAGCAATGCAGAACCAGGCAAAAGAGATAAGGAACATGTAGCCTAGGTGAGACACATAGGACTCACAAGCTGGAACGATAAAAATGTACCCCAAGAGCAGTAACAAAAGAAATCTTAATGCTCTTTCATCTAATACCGGACAGGATATTTCTGTTCAAAAATCAAAGACTGGAAAAAAACTGGATTTTTTAAAAACAAATATATTCATGAATGCCTGGGTGCTATATAAGATTTGTAGGAAACCTAGTAACTTAAGTGATAAATGCTACCCCTTTTCACCTTCACAAGTTAGGAATGTGGAGATGTCTTAGTAGGTGGTTCTATGTCAGTCATTCCTGAGATTCCAATCTATTTGTTGATAGTATTCATCTCAAATCTCAAATGGAGGTGGGCTTTGCTCAAGCCACTTGTGTAGGCGTTGGGAGGTTCAGAACATCTTCCAAGCTCACTTACATGCATGCTCCTTTAACAGAGCTGACTTTATTTGGCCTTGCTTTACCAAGGGCATGTCACCAAAAGAGAGCGAGATAATGTAGGATACCATCCAGAAACCTTTTATTGTGAGCAATCTAATCACTCGTGCCATGGGGGTTAGTTAGTAAGTCCTATTCATCCTCAAGAGATGAAATATCAGTGGACAGGAATCACTGCAGGAAGACTACAAAACGAATTGTTTTTAAATGTTATTTTTCAGGTAAGTGTGTGTGTGTGTGTGTGTGTGTGTGTGTGTGTGTGTGTGTGTGTGTGTGTGTGTGTATGACATGACCGAGCATGCCTGTGGAGGCCAAAAGAGTGCAGTGGATACCCGGCTGTTTTGTAGGCCACTAGAGTTTATTATTTTGTCTTTTGTTATGTGCTATGGAACCTCACTCTACCCTTTCTCATTACCTTTCCTAGGCTGTAGTAATTATTAGTCTATTTTGAACAATTATTAGCATTCACATGCGAGATAAGACACATAATATTTGTACTTTATATGTTATGTTTGACTAAAATGGTATTCTAAAAATCTATTTTGCAATAGATGAAAGAATATTACTAATTAGAATATAGACTATGTTAGGAGCTCCTCCCTGGGAACTGATTTTCCCTCTAAGAAGCTCGTGGCTTCTTGGAGCTCTTGGAGAATCTGCAGCATCCACATTAGCAAGTCATGTGATGTTATACTGGTCTTGTTCAAGGACCCATGCTGTTGTGTCATGGGTACATTTTCCTGTTGATATAGGACATACTCTTTAGCAGCAGTATTCTGATCTTTTGGGTCTTAAAGTCTGTCCATTTCCTCCTCCATGATACTCCTGGAACCTTCCAACAATTTACTTCTTTCTTTTTTTTTTTTTTCTTTTTTTTTTTTTATTAATTTATTCTTGTTACATCTCAATGTTTATCCCATCCCTTGTATCCTCCCATTCCTCCCCCCCCCCCCATTTTCCCATTATTCCCCTCCCCTATGACTGTTCTTGAGGGGGATTACGTCCCCCTATATATTCTCATAGGGTATCAAGTCTCTTCTTGGCTACTTGCTGTCCTTCCTCTGAGTGCCACCAGGTCTCCCCCTCCAGGGGACATGGTCAAATATGAGGCACCAGAGTACGTGAGAAAGTCATATCACACTCTTTCTTTCAGATGATAGTGATTCACATTTTGTGGAAAAGTCTCTCATTGTGGCTTTTTCTTTCTTTTTCTTTTTTTCAATCTGTATATTCCTGATAGCTAATGAAGTTGAACTTTTTCATAAACTATTGTCTTTCTTTCTTTCTTCTTTCTTTCTTTCTTTCTTTCTTTCTTTCTTTCTTTCTTTCTTTCTTCTTTCTTTCTTCTTTCTTTCTTTCTTTCTGCTTTCTTTCTTTCTTTCTTTCTTTCTTTCTTTTCTTTCTTTCTTTTAGAAATTTCCATTTCTTAATTGGGGGCTATACTTACACAATGTTTTTGTAAAACTCGATTAAACATATTGTAAATGAATATTTTGTAAAATTCTGATTACATTGTCTATGTTTCACTCTGCTCAGGGTTTTCTTTGCTATGCAATGGTGTGGAAGCTCTTTAATCTCCTGGTTAATTTTATTCTTATGTATTTTTGTAGATTTTGTGATTTTACTGATTTTTTTTTCTCAATCTCTCATTTTTGCTGCATAAGATACCACTAATTTTTGTATGCTGATTTTATGTTCTACAAGTCAACTTATGGTCACAAAACATCTGTAATCATGTCTCTAAGAAAATAAATATAGACAATATTGGTTACTAGTATTATTGGAACATGAGAAGAAAAGACACATTTTTAAAATATGCAAAATATTACTTAAATATACACATTTCCTTATTTAGATTTAAATTTATACAAAATAATCATAGAAGATTACAGTTCAACCAAGCAGCATATTTACATAATAATGGCAAAAACAAATAATGGCTTAGTGACAATATTATAATACCCTATTGAGAGATGGAAACATATGGGCTTGGATGTTAGAGCAAGAGAGCAATATCCATCTCTCATAATACATAGACAAAAGAGGTGTGAAACTACACACATCAAGAATTAATGAGTATATTGCTTACAAAAGTGAATTATATAATGATAGAAATAGGCAAGTAATTTGAAAATGATCTCTTCTTGGATCAGTTAAAATACTGATGAGTGAGAAGACTATGCATATATTACTTTGACAAATAACTATAGTATGGATGGCTAGCACGATAGAGCATTATTGTTTTTATTTTACACGTAACTTACATTTATTATAGAATATTTAAAAGTATAAATGTGAAAAAACTATTTCATTGTTAACATAGTCCACTACGATACATGCTGTTTTATAATTTTTAATATTTAAAACTGTATGACAATTTACCCCATGACACTATTTTTTATATAATTTTTAAATAATGAGAAACACAAAACAATCTGGGAAAAAAGGAAGTGACATTTGAATTGGGGCTTAAAATAGAATAATGAAACAGTTTAGCTCTCACTGTGTGTCAATTAGCTAGCTGCTTTACATGCATTACCATTTAATTTTCATAATAATCTGAGAAATAGCTAGCATTATAAATCACAGTTGAGCAGAATTAGAAACTAAACTTAGCAAGACTTTTGCTTAAAGCCATGTCTCACACACACACACACACACACACACACACACACGCACGCGCGCGCGCGTACATATATATGTTATAACTTGAAATACCACAATCAGAGAGTGTATGAGATGTTAATGTAGAACAGACCCAGATGAACTGCGTTCATAGCTCTAAAGTCTGTGTCATTGACTTTGTGACATCAATGCTTGATTCACTATGCACAGCTGCTGATTACACTCAGAAGTACTGAAGACATTACTTCCAAAAGATATATCATTAGACTGCACTCACCACCTTTACACCTACCCATGCACAATACACTTCAATTATGTTCGCCTCCCATTATCATCTCTTGTCCTGTTCCCATTGGTTTGTCCCCCCTCATATTCTTTTACCACTCTTATATATATTTTATTGATTATTTTATCATTTGACAATGTCATATATACATACCCAAACATACATACATGAGTATATATCCCCTGGAGGGGGAGACCTGGTGGCACTCAGAGAAAGGATAGTAGGTTACCAAGAAGAGACTTGATACCCTATGAGCATATACAGGGGGAGGAAATCCCCTTCAGGAACAGTCATAGGGTAGGGGAATAAGGGGAAAATGGGAAGGAGGGAGGATACAAGGGATGGGATAACCATTGAGATGTAACAAGAATAAATTAATGAAAAAATTTTTTAAAAATCTCCAGTAAATAGTTACATACATTTAAAATTATTAAAGCATTATTAAAACATGAAACAATATAATGTATTATAATTGGTCTCCTTTGCCCATTTATACTTATCCGTTTCTCCTTATCAAACCCCTCTAAACCTTGCCAGGCCCTTTCTCAGATTCATGACTTTTGATTTTGTTTTCTCACCCATTTAGTGTAACCAGGTCTCTGTGTTTGGTCACTGGATTGGAGCTATCTATTGGAGATTAGTGAGATCATTGGTGGATACAGTATAGAAGGCAATAAGGCCTAATTTTCCTGAGGGGATAGTTCAGTAAAGAGAGGTAAGGCTTCTTGTGTCCTCCCTGCATCCAACACTTAAGCATTGGTGGGCACATTCTTGTGCAGAGAGGGTAAAGGCATCTATGGCTACATTGAGTTCCTGATTACAGTGGCTGTCTTGCCCAGGATACAGACATTTTCAGACCTCCATATCATCATTTCTGTAAAGAGTAGCTTAGAGATTTTGGCTGGTATTTTATTGAGCCTCAAAATTACTTTTGGTAGGATGCTGATTTTCACAATATTAGTTTTACTAATCCATGAGCATGGGAGTCCTTCTGGTGTCTTTCTTGATTTACGTCTTCAGAGTTGAAAAGGTCTTGTTTTATAGGTCATATACCTCCTTAGATAGGCTTACTCTACAGTATTTTTTCCAGTCTATTCTGAATGAGATTGTTTCCTGATTTCATTCTCAGTGTCCTTGTCATTGGTATAGAGAAAGGCTCTTGATTATTGTGTGTTCATTTGTGACTTGTTACTTGTCTGAAAATATTGTTTAGTTCTAGAAATTTTCTTGTAGAGTCCTTAGGCTTTTTTGTGAACAGTGTCATATCAGCTATGAAGAAGAAATCCTTGGTTTCTTCTTTCCCTGTCTACATCTATTTAATTTCCTTCTCTTGTTTTATTGCTTTAAAATTTCAAGTACTATTTTAAATAACAGTGGAGAAAATGGCTAGATCTATTTTACTTCTCATTTTAATGGGACTATTTTGAGTTTCTCTTCGTTTAGAATGATGTTGTCTAGGAGTTTGGCAGATATAGTGTTCATTATATGATGTTTTCTCCCACTCTACTCTTTCTGGGATTTTTAAAAATCATTAATAGATATTGGAATTTTGCATTTATTGAGAAGAACATGTGTTTTTGTCTGCAAGTCTGTTTATATGATTTTTGCATTTATTATTTGGCACATGCTGAACCATCATTGCATTTCTGAGATAACACCAGTTTGATCACTATAAATAATTTTTTGGTGTGTGTCTGTATTTGGTTTGCAAGTATTTTTGAAACATACATTATTCTCTCTCACCTTTATCTCCATTTTGGAATTAGATTAACGCTGCCTTCATAGAAGGAATTTGAGAGCAATTTTCTCTCAATAGAGAGATTAGAATTTTCTATTTCTATTTTTACAGAATTATTTGAATAGAATTGGATGTAGTCCTGCTTTAAATTTCTGATAGAATTTTGCTGTGAATATATATCTAGATATGGGATTCTTTTAGTAGGGAGTTATAAAAATAGTTGCTTCTTCAACCCCCTTGACTGTTAAAGGTCTGTTTATAGAATTAATTGAATCTTAGCTTAACTTTGGTGGGTCAAAATGTACATAAATCCCACCATTTATTGTAGGTTCTCTGCTTTAGTAGAGCAAGGATTCTTAAAGTGTTATTATGGTTTTCTAAATTTCATTTATGTCTTTCCATATCTGCTTTTATTAACTTGACTCTTCTCTGTCTTTCTTCTGGTTAGTTCAGTTAAGCATTTGTCAATCTTATTTAGTTTTTCAAAGAAGCCATACATTTGAAAAGGCACAGGTAGGAGTATATGGGAGTGATTGAAGGAGGGAGACATAAGGAGGGTCATGTAATTATGTTATAATGTCAAAAAATAAATTATTTTAAAAGACAAAATGGGGAAAAAGAAAGTTGTCTCTGTATTTAATTGATTCATTTTTTATTTTTATATGGGTTTGGTCTTTTTTTTTTAAAACCTTTGAGACTTAAATAGGCACTTTTTCTAATATTTTATCTTGACACTTTAAACTATAGGTTTCTTTCTTATAAGTGCTTTCATTGTATTCTAGGGGTTTTGTTATCTTTTTACATATTCCTTTAATTTCAAGATTTCTTAAAATTTTCTCATGAATTCTTTATTGGCTTCTTCAATAGTGTGTTGTTTAACCTCTGAGAGTGTGTGGCTTTTCTGGGGTTTCTTTTGAAATTGATTTCAGTCTATATTTTGTTGTGGTTAAATGGAATACATAGAGTTATTTGTCTTCCTAAACTTTTTGAGCTTTGCTACTTTCCCATCACATAGTCTATTTAAGACAGACTTCTATGGGTTACTGAAAGAATGTACACTCTGTAGTATTAAAAAGTATATACCGTAAGTATGTGTTAAGTTCATTTGGCCTATAGTGTCCTTGAACTCTAGATGTTACTCTGCTTTATTTACTTATTATTTTTGTCTGATGACTTGTTCATTGTTAAAATTGGGGTCTGAAAGCACATATTATTTCTTTATTGTACTGAATCTGTGACTTAATGCCTTATAGTATTTGTAGATATATATTTTATAATTGTAATGCCCTTATCATACTGGTGGATGACTCTCAGGGTGAGAATTAAATTACTTTCTTTATTTCTTTTGACTAGAATTTTTATGATATATTTTTTCAGATATTAGAATAGTGATGAATGTTTGTTTCCTGTTTTGATTTGCTTAAAATATGTTTCCATAAAATCAGTCTTTAGCAATTTCTGTCTTTGAAAGTGACATGTATTTCCTACATAAAACAAAAAATACAGATCATGTTTTCATCTAGTCTGTGACTTGTAATTCAGGAATTGAGAACATTAGTTAGAATTATTATTGAAATATGTATATTCATTGCTATTAATTTCTTGATTTTGTGGTTTCCACTTTATTAGTCCTGCATTGCCCACCACTCTCAGAGCCTAAGGTCTTTCCTGCAGTCTTTTGGCTGAGCATTTTCTTCTCTAAAGTCCAAAGTATTCCTTCCAGTAGTCTCTGCAGGGTTGGTGTAGTATTAGTATTTAGTATTAAGTATTAATAAACATATATACTATATATTTACAGTGGATACATTTTTCTTTCTCTTTTAATCATAATGGATAATTTTATCAAGTAAACTATTCT
The DNA here is from genome assembly GCF_903995435.1 of Acomys russatus. Lineage (NCBI taxonomy): Eukaryota > Metazoa > Chordata > Mammalia > Rodentia > Muridae > Acomys > Acomys russatus. The sequence continues at coordinate 41,230,708 of NC_067143.1, read as the reverse complement.
AAGAAGGCATCTATGCTCTTTTAGAACTAGAGACATTTTTCTCCAAGCTTTTCTAACTTTTAACGTTTCACTGAGAAATCAGCTGCCATGATATGTCCGGTTTAATCTTTGACTCGGGCCTTCTTGAAGTTTTCAACATCCTTTTTTGTTGTTGCTGTTGTTGTTAAATGTATTTAGTGTTTTACCTATAATACGGTGTACGGAGTTTCTTTTCTGGTTCTATCTATTTGATGCTCTACATGCTTCTGTTGTGTAACAGCTTCTTCCAAATTGAAATACTCCATCCAAGAGAGACGGGAAAGACACATGAGAATCAGGAAGTAAAGGAAATTTACATGTCTGAGAAAGCTAAAACTTGCAGTGAGGACCGCTCCTCAGGCTTACAGACGTAGCAGCCAAATGCTGTGCAGGAGTCTTTGACCAGATGAGCTGCCCAGAGGAGATGATCAGGCCTGTCATGTTCCTGCAAGTCATGCATGGATCTTCAGGGCAGATCCTGTAGTGAGTTATCCACATTAGATGACCTTTTCCATGATACCACTGCCTTTGATTCACCCCTCCTACTGTAAGCAACCCCTCACCTCTACTTTTAATTTAAACCCCAGGTAAAACCTCGTTGACTCACCAACCTGCACTTCGCTGAAATGTTCAATTCTTTCTATCATCATTTCTCCACTTGGAATAAAAGTATGTGTTTGTGATGTGTCTCTCCAGCAAAATCCTCACATACACCATCCTCTTGTACATGACTGGGCATCTTTTGGAAGCTTTGTTCTATGATTTTACTAAGAATCTGATCTATATCTTTGACCTGAAATTATTTTTTTCCTTCTTCACCTATAATTTGTAGATTATTTTGGCTTTTCATGATATTTCAAAATTCTTGATGTTTCCATTCATGATTTTTTTTATAAACTTATCATCTTATTATCTTGTTTCAATGTATGATCCAGTTCCTCTTTGTGTATTGAGCAATTCTATAAGTCAGACTTTCCACTGAGGTTGTTGTTGTTGTTATAATTATTATTATTATTATTATTATTATTATTATTATTATTATTATTATTATTATTATTATATTAAACTTGTTGAAATTGTGATTTCCAGTTCATTTTTGCTTGGATTTAATTTAGTATTTCTATTTTGTGTTTTAGAATTTTAATTAGTGTTTAAATTTCTTTATTGAATTCAATTTTCAACTTCAGATATCCCTCATTATTTCATTCAGCCATCTTATAATTTTCTTAGACATTAATCCAAAATTTACTTCTAGTTCATTCAGTTTTTGTTTTCTCTTTGAATTTTTAAAACATGCTTATAATTTTTCTTTTGAATTCCATATATTCAGTTTGTCTTAATTGTTCATTTTGGGAACAATTAGTATAGAACTGTTGACCTTTAGGAGACATACAGTCTTTTGGGGCTTTATTGGTTTTTTTATTTGTTTGTTTTGTCTCTGTGTTTTTGAGACAGGGTTTCTCTGTGTAGATTTGGTTGTCCTGGACCCTCTTTATAGATCAGGCTGGCCTCAAACTCACAAAGTCCTCTTGCCTCTGCCTCAGTAAGTCCTGGGATTACAGGTGTGCTCCACCATGCCTGGCTATAATGTTGTGTTTTTCAATGGAGTTTGGGCATCTGCAGTTGGACTGTTGGTTGTGCTTTGGTTGTACCAATGTATAATTTCCAGGAGGATGGGCTGCTCATAGTATGGGGACTCAGAAAGATAGCAACAAATGAAGTAGGAACAGGACACTAAGTCAGGGATGGTCCTCAAAGATGGAAGTGGAATGAGTACTTCTATTGTTTGAGTTAGCTTTAAAAGTTAGGTGTCTAGAGAGGAGCTTAGGTAGAGTGCAGGGAGCTGAGGGTAAAGTTGGTTGGACTATTTTATGTGGAGCTGGACATATGGACTAGTTGTCATTGAGGGCCTGCAATGCATTCTATGGAGTGAGGTTCCAGTGAGTTAGCAGCTTGAGGAGGAAGAAGAAGTAAGATGTAGTTGGTGTGAAGTTGGGAGAGAGCTGGTTATGCTGGTAATAATTAAAGACCAGCATGAGCTATATAATTAGGTTGAGGACATCTTGAGTTAGATGAGACCTTGTCTTAAAACAATAACAACAATAAACTTTATTACCATGAAACCTATACTACTCATATGATATTAAACTATCTGAAATATTTCTTGACACTATCTTTCTACCTTCTAAGATCAAAATAATTCCATCACTAGGGATCAACAGTTATCTAGAAAATGTCAGACAGATTCCATCAGCTGACTATCGCTAGTCACAAAAAGTTTGTCAATATTTATAAATGGTTATAAACTTTATCTTACAAAGTAAAAATGTAAGTCATCGGTTTATATTTAGATTCCCAGAGAGAAAATAAGAGATTAATATCTGACACCTACTTGTAGATTTCTAGGACCCTCTGTATCCTTGTATTTTGCTGTTCTCCCATGTGTCTCTCCGATTTGGGCCCAGGGGTCCCGCTCAAACTAAGGCACCAGCCAAGGACAATACAGGAGGCAAACTTTAAACCCCTTCCCAGATCTAGCCAATGGTCAGAATATTCTCCACACTTGAGTGGAGAGTGTGATATGACTTTCTCACGTACTCTGGTGCCTCACATTTGACCATGTCCCCTGGAGGGGGAGACCTGGTGGCACTCAGAGGAAGGACAGCAAGTAGCCAAGAAGAGACTTGATACCCTATGAGAATATATAGGGGACGTAATCCCCCTCAGGAACAGTCATAGGGGAGGGGAATAATGGGAAAATGGGGGGGGAGGAGGAATGGGAGGATACAAGGGATGGGATAAACATTGAGATGTAACAAGAATAAATTAATAAAAGAAAGAAAGAAAGAAAAAAAAATATCTGACACCTTCTAAATACAATATGGTATTCTGGATTAGAACAGAACAGAAAAGGACATATGTTGAAAACCGATGTCATTCACATATAGTTTAGAGTTTAACAGTTAAAAAGTCATCCATATTTCTTCTCTGTTTTGGCAAATATCTGTAATATAAAATTAGCTTTTAAAAAAATTAATGGAAGACATTTGAGGACTCTGTATGCTACTTCTTGTAGCACTTTTATAAGTGAAAATTACTTCAATATAAAAGTTGTTAACACCACTGACTGCAACATTATAAGATCAAATGTTTTGTTGATTTGGGGCCAATTCTTCAAATAGTTCAGAAAAGTCTTTAAGTGACACTTGGAGTTTCTAGTTTTTTGCCTTCTGCTTAGTCTTTCAGAATGCCTTTTTCATTAAACATCGATAAGTTTGTTGCGATGGTTAGAAATATGACCTAGTTTATTGAATTCACATGTGCAATAAATAAATTTCATTTATTTATGCTTGGTAGTTTAAAATGCTTAAGATATAGATGAAATCCTAAGTCAACGTGTGTCAAGGATGTCAAGGATCTCGTATCTCAGATCCATGAGAATGGAGCCCCCTCCCTACTCCCAACAACATGACACTCAGAGGGGTAGCAAAGCTTTTTTTTGGTCAAAGTGCAGATGTTAACAATATGCGCAAATACAAGTGCTTACAAGTCATTGGCTAGTTTGTACCCAAGCTAGTAACTGGAGCTTTCTCCTCTCAGGTGTTCACAGCCCTCTGGCTGTGATTGCTCAAATACAAAGACCTCTTACCTAGGCTTGCTAGTTCCTCTCTTGTTAGGCTGTATATAATAAGCATGGTGCGGTTCCAGGTTGTTGAAATATTTGGTGATACTTCCTCAGAGTAGTCCACCTGACTATAGCTTTTCTGTTATGTGTGTTTGTATGTCTATATTTTCTTCATTTCCTCCCTACCTCAGTCAGGGTTCTTGGACCTCTCTCCAAGAGGCCGTAGCACTTCAAATTGTATACCCACTCTAAAGATTCAGAGATAGAGTCCCAACATGGAGGTGCCCAGTGTGCACTGTATCTGAGTAGCAGAAGATCAGAGACTGTGGACTGAGTGAGTGACCTGGCTGCTGACCAGAACACAAGCATCTGTGTTTTCTGGACAGGTGGAACCATCCTGGGGATGGGAACACTCAGTTTTGGGACCCCCACAGTCTTCTCCCTGGTAGTGGTACCTGGCATCTTCCGTCTACTCAGAACAGCTCCCAAGGCTCCAGCGTGCAGACTTCAGACTCTTCCCATCTCCTGGAGGACAACTCCTGGATACCAGGGAGAGAATCCCCCCTTCCCGTCCTCTGTCCATGGGTCTACTGATCCCTCTGTAGAGACCTGCTGGACAAAAGGAACATACAGAGTCCCTCTTACAAGATGGCAGTACCCAACAGAGTCGGAGTACCAGTGTCTGCTGGTCAAGCAAGTCACCATGCTGCTTGGGAGCACTGCTGATTCCAAAATGCCAATGGACATTTCTGTTTCCCTAGAGAGAGGAGGAGATCTGGCTGCCAGATAGGCATACTACCACCTTGGAGCTCCATACTGGCCCCACCATGACAGATATGACTCTGGGGAAGTACAGATCCAGCCTGTGGTTCACTGATCTACTGGATGACTTGAGGAGACCTGCAGGACCTCACTGGCTTACACAGGTTAAAATCCCACACTCTAATACCTTAATACCCTTCCTAGATATCCAACTGGGACAGTAAAGCAGAGCTGTAGGCTACAGGAGAAGATTCAGGTCCCAGCCCATGGCCAAGAGTTCCTCCAGCTCACCCGAGAAACACAACAGCCAACTAGCTAAAATAGCAGTCTACAGATTGGAAAAAGATCTTCACCAATCCTACATCCAACAAAAGGCTAATAGCAAAAATATATAAATAGCACAAGAAGTTAAGGACCAATAAATCAAATAATCCAATTAAGAAATAGGTACAGAACTAAACAGATTCTCAATAGAAGAATATCAAATGGCTGAGAAACACTCAAAGAAGTGCTCAACATCCTTAGTCACCAGGGAAATACAAATATAAATTACTCTGAATTTCCATCATACACCTGTCAGAATGGCTAAAATAAAAACCTCAAGTGAAAGCACATGCTGGCAAGAATGTGCAGAGAGGAGAGCCCTCCTCCATTACTGGTGGGGAGTGCAAACTTGTACAGCCACTTTGGAAATGAATCTGGCACTTTCTCAGAAAATTGGGAATAGCTGTACCTCGTATAACCCAGATATACTACTCCCGAGTTATATGCAAAAGTTGCTCTTCCATACAAGAAGGACATTTGCTCATCTATATTCATAGCAGCTTTATTTTTAATATCTAGAATCTGAAAGCCACCTAGATGTCCATCAACAAAAGAATAGATAAAGAAACTGGTACAGTTACACAGGGGAATACTACTGAGCTATTGAAAGAAAGGAAATCATAAAATTTTCAGGCAAGTTGATAGAACTAGAAAAGATGATCCTGAGTGAAGTAACCCAGAACCAGAAACACACACATGGCATGCACTCACTTGTAAGTGGATTATAGCCATATAGTACAGGATACCTATACTACAATTCACAGACTCAAAGAAGATAAGTAACAAGGATGATCTAAGGCAGGATGCTTAAATCTCACCCAGAAGGGAAAATAGAATAGACAGACATTGTTGATGAGGAAAAAGAACAAGATAGGAGAGGGAGGGCAGAGAGAAATGAAGGTGGAGATCTTATTTGGGGAAAGCAGGGGCAGGAGGATAGAAGAAACAGTGAGCAATGGCATCACTGTGACAAGCTGGAGACCTAAGTCAGGGTAAGCTTCTGGGAGGATATTACGGGGACTCTAGCTGAAACTCCTAGTAGCAGGGGCCATGAAGACCTAAGAGGACACCCTGTAACTGGGCAAGACTCCTAGTAAAGGGAGGAGAACATTATCCCATCCACAGAAACTTCAATCTAAAACTTACTCTGCCTATAAGATGTGCAGGGATAAAGATAGAACAGATAGAGCAGAGATTGAGGGACTGTCCAACCAATGCCTGGCCCAACCAAAGACCCACCCCATGGAAGACAGCAAACCCATGACACTATTAATGATCCTCTGCTATGCTGGCAGAAAGGATCCTAGGCAGAGTTGATCTCTGAGAGGTTCCACCCAGCAGTGGTTTGAAACAGATGTTGAGACTCACTCAGTACCAAACATTCAATGGGCCATAGGGAGTCTAGTGGAAAAGTGAGGGGAAGAATAAGAGGATCTAGAGGTGACAGGGGTTCCACAGGAAGAGCAACAGAGCCAATTTTCCAAGTCCTAGAGGGACTTGTTGAGACTAAATCACCAAGGACCATGCATGGACTAGAGCTAGGGCCCCTACACAATGTGGCTGATGGACAGCTCAGGTTTCATGGGAGCTGTCCCTGACATAGACTCTGTTGCCTGCGTTTTGATCACTTCGCCTTGGTGGGACAGCCTTGCCAGGCCACAAGGGAAAAGGGCATATTCAATCCTGATGTGACTTGATGAAATGGGGTAGGTGGATAGAGTTCTCCCCTTTTCTGAGGAATAGGGGAGACGGGAACGGGGGAAGAGTAAGTAATCATGGAACTGGGAGGAGAGGAGGGAGGAGGCTACAACCAGGATGTAAAGTGATTTGTTTAATTAATAACGGTTCAGAGATAGGAAATACAATGCAACATCTTTCTGGGCTGGGGTTATCACACTCAGTGTAATATTTTCAGGATCCATTAACTTACCTGCAAATTTTATGATGTTGTTATTCTTTATAATTGAGTAGAATTCCATATGTTTATATACTACATTTTCATTGTTGATTCATCAGTTGAAGGACAGTCAGGTTGTTTCTATTTCCTCGCAACTGAATAGAGTGGCAATGCAGGTCGAATGCTTCATACAGAGATGAAAATAGTCCATGATTCAGCATGCTTCTTGAGTGCTTTAAAATGACACAGTTCAGGAAACTATAATAACAATGGAATGCTCTGCCTTTAGACTACTTGAATTGGGAGGGCGACTGTACATGTACGATGTACCCTAGCTTATAAGGCTATGTACCTCGGAGCCAAGCATAGGTATTGTGTAACAAATCGAAGCATTGCTTCTTAAGACAAAGATTATGTAATCTGAAACAGTATGAGGGAAATCAATCCCTGAAGGAATGGGTCCTATGAGTTATTAGGGGTACCTAATTATCATTGGCCGAGATAATCCCAAGAATATCAGGAACTGAAGGGCCATGAAAGAAGGATAGGCATTATTCAAGAAATTGGGGCATGATGGAAAGTGAGTTTGAAGCCCAGTTCGCTGGGACTGATATAACTGTGTTCATAAAAAAAGGGGGGCATTAATTTGGTAGAGACTCTTAGTCAGGAGTGATGCTTTAGTGGCTTGGCAGAGTCCTGTGAGAGGATGTGATCTTCATAAGGTAAGGAAGTTTCTGGCAGAAATCAGTAATATTGTCTTGGATGTAAATCAGATTTATAAGGTGCTAAATTATCAAATATGAGAATTTTTTTAAGAACCATAGACAAAAGCTTCATTGTAGGTTATTTCACATAAATGTAGACTGATTTGTATTGTTCTGTAGTTCCTAGAGGGAGGAAGGAGTGGTAATGATGAACAGAATGATTAGAGTTTGTCCTGAGTTGGGTACCTGTTCCCCTTAGAGAGAATTCTGAGTGCATGTCAATCCTGAAAGAAAATACAATAGAAGAAGTGGAGACTCTACATGCAGTCTGGAACCCTTCAAACACAGCCAGGTATGGCAAATGGGGAGGCAATACCCATGTGGTCCAGAACCTGTCAGACCTAGGCAGTTGATTCTAGTAGCAATGATCTAAATATGAGCATGATCTCACTTTTCCTTTGTCCCAAGTCCCATTACAATTGAAGGAAAAGAAACACAATATGGTCCAGAAACAATATCCTACAATAAGGAAGTAGAAAGCTCATAAGGAATGTCTTGAGGTTGCTGAGAGTTAAATGGGATGATGTTCATACTTACGCACGGTATCTAACATTAAACTTTTGGGAAAAATATGCATCTATCTAATACAAGTGTTTTAGTAGTTCCTTCCTTGTTCAAGACATTTTTCTCTGAATTAACATACTTCTTCCTGAAGGAAAGAGGAAGACTCCTAAGACTTAAGAGTCAACAATTCTTTCAAGGATCAGAAAACTCCCAGAATTTAGAGGACACATGAAACTCTGCCACCCTAAGGTTATATAAGTGATAAACAATTCTGGAGGGACAAGGAGACACTTTGAGTGCTGTCAGCACCATGCTGTGGGGCTTTTCAATGATGAGACACAAGTGCTTCTGTAATGTGTCAGGAAATGTATATTTCACAAGGCTACATTTGAATGGAATCATTTCTATGATCTCTCATCAGAACCGCATCTGGAATGAACAGACATTTTTGTATATCTCCCCAGGAAAAGTCACAAAACAGCCACCGTGATGATATTATTCTGGTGAGGTGGAGGAAGAATGAGGCTTAATGTTGTGGAAGTAAACAGTCACTGACCCCAGTAAGGGATTTCAATCACACTAAAATGCCGAGTCCCTATAGAATGATCTAATGAGCAATATTTTCAGAAATCTGGCTCCTCCTTTAGAAGAGATTGGAGAAGAGTATGACAGGGAAAATGATGTGAAGTCCTTCGAAACCATGCAAATAATACAGGCAACACACGTAATTGAAAATGAACACATTTGAGGTATATATTGGTAAGATTGAATAATGCCCCTATTTTATGCCAATGGTCTAAGCTCTATAACTTGTGAGTATATCATGTTTCATGGAAAAGTTCTGCACTTATAAATATGGAGAATATCCTGAATTAACCAGGTGGTCTAAAATAATAACACAGTATCTTAAAAGATCAAAACTGTCTCCACATAGAGCATCATGGAATGTTATTGATGTTATTTAGGTATCCCATACTTGTGAAGGATTTTCCATACTATTATTGCCTTCTGACAGTGTTGTGCCGAAATTGGGCAGTCTAATGCAGCTAAGCCAATGTAAGCAAATATAGCATGCTGACTATGTATTTTGTGTGTAAATAGTAAAGGCCAATTTCCAGATGATGCCCTCGGAGTTGCTTGAAGATTCTGTGGTCTACAAGAAGAAATAGAAGTTTGGTTGAAATAATAAGGTATCCCAAATGTCATCTGTGAAAATAAACCATCGCCTTGACTATGTGCCAGCATATGCATGAATATTGGGAAAAATTTTGGAGAGATTTGAATATCCTTGTGTGAAATTAGAACTTGAGTATAAATTCGGTTTATGTATGGAAAAATAAAGGCATATTTCTTACATATGGTAATTGCTAAACTGACATTCAGCTCAAATGGTAAATCACTGTCATCACATTCCTAGAGTATTGAGAGGAAAATTGGGGCCTTGTAGAATAAAGCAGAGCAAGTAAGCATAACTGGGAAACAGTAATCTCCTATAAATCTGTTTCATTAAATATCTTGTCTATCCTTAAGTATGATAAGGAGATGAGCATTTATTAAGTTGGTCTTGCTTAGAAGGTAAGGACTAAACAATGATACCACAAGGCTCATCTGTGTACCCGAGAAAGAAATGCATGATGTTCTGCTTCCTAATCCTTTCTTAAACCCATTCTACACTAATTGCTTATTCATCTCTTTCTTCTTAATTATATTTTCAATTTGTTCTTCAGACATTCTGATTGCCAAATGACATTCTATAAATTTGGCAATGATTTGACTATGAAATGAATGATTAGCAATGCACATATTTATTTTATTCTTAAACATTTAAAAAGCTAATGTAATCCCAACTTCCTGTTTGAACAATGCAATCATTTAAGTGGATTTGAGAAAAGACAACCTCTGTAATAACCTTTAGCTAAGAGTACATATAAGATTTAAGGATTTAAAGTGAATTAATTTCTGATTTGCCTTGAAAGAACTCTGATAAATCTCTGTTTCTTTATCTCTGTGACTGAAAACTTAGGTTATTTTCACATTAGCCTGAGATAAAGTCTTAGTGTGATTAAAGAAGTAAATAATATTTCAGCAAAATGATTGGTTTGGACTTGCCCTCATGATGAAATAGAGGATTAGAACAGCAACTAACAGACACTTTAAGGAAGCCCAGTGAAGGAATTTCTTCTAGGAAGGTCTGGTCAACACAGTGAAGGGTACAACTGATAGTGCATCTTTTGCCTACTATTGGATTAACAGTTCCTATTAATTTAATATTTTTGTCAGAAATTTTCCAGTGACCATGACGTTTTTTACTTATGTTATTCATCCTACGCACAATGGAAAAATTCAAATTATGAGTTTTCACTTCCCAATTTTTTTGCTGACTCTTTAAAACTGAATATTGAACATATTTCCCTTCTTTTACCTGCTTGATTAGCCATTTAATATTTCCTGCTTTTCAATATTTTTATTAAAAGTATTTATAAAACACCTAATCAGTGCTTAGCATTTTATCAGAAACAGTACAAAATTACAATAAATAGTGTTTACTGAACTCTCATTTGAAAGAGGGTATTTTAAGAGCTTCAGAAGTGTCTCCAATGTTAGTTTGGTAACAAGTGCAGCCCATAAGCTCAGAACACCACTGAATGGACCTGTTGTGGAATTTTATGAAACTATTAGGGCTGAGAGCCTTCCTAGACAAAATACATCACAGCAGGCTTTGAGAGTTAATACTCTCTCCCCACTTCCAGTTCACTCTGTCTGCTTCCTGAGTGTGGTCGATATATGACCTTTCATTTTCCTGCTCTATGTTTCTTCCTCCCCTATTTCTGTGGACTCTAGCTATCTCAAAACATGTGCCAGGTAAAATCTTTCTTTTTTTATTTGTTCTTCATCATGTTGTTTATCATAACAACAGAAAAATAAAAAAATACTTGCTTTTATTTTTATAATATCTAATGAGGCAAATTATTACTTAATTATGTAGTATGTTACTAAAACTTTTATTATGTTATACAGTTATAATTATTAATTGTACTGATATATTGAATTAATGCCATATTATATATCATGCACCATTTTAGGGAAAAGGAAATTCACCATTAGTAAAATTTAAAAAATTGGTAAAAACTGAATTACTAGTGACACCTAATGATTTAAAGCAGTCTGTTTGACTTCGGAATTAGACTACTTATACTGTTAATTGATTAACTCACCATAAATCTGGAGAGATAAGAAACACACAACACATACACATGGGAGATGCAATAACATCACATGAAATAACACTTGAAAATAGCTACAAACTATAATTAATGGACTATGAGTCATGTCAAAGACACCCATCCTGGAATAGGGAAGGCAGTTCGGTAGGAATTTAGAAAAGGGGTTGGATGATGAAGAAATGGTAAGAATGGTTTCACAGAAGATCTACAGGAATAGGAAATCATGGATAACAGAAAGAAAATGATTTGGCTTACATGCCCATACATATAAAAAAAGGTAAAACATAGGTCCAAGAGGACAGAAAATTGGCCTTTAGATGGGAGTTTTGAAAGCTCAGATCATCAGTCTAGGTTGAACACAGTAAAACAGTGAAGATATGCTGATGCTAAAAATAGCAGCACAACATACCACTTTAATATATGAGTTGTTCATATGTGTATGCTCAGCAGAAAAAAGAATTAGTAAAACAGATCTTTATTAGGATATTCATATAAGAAGGAGCTTAACAAGGGATCTAATTACCTTGGGGTCAAGGTAATTAAAAGGAAATGGATGATATGATAGTTTTTGTAGCCGTGTCACTGAGACATTGTATATGTTCTGTTACTAGTTGAAGAATAGCATGGTCTTTTCATGTGAACTAAGTTCTGGTTCACATGCTTACTAATTGCATGCCATTAGTCAAGTTATTTAATATTTTGTAGTTCAGCTTGCAAAGCAATACTCATTGAACCTTTGTCGTATGCCAGCATTGGAGTAGGGCTTCGGATAAACTTGTGAACTAAGAGATAACAGACTCTGTTCTTACACAGCTCAAAGTCTCTGAAGGATGATGACATTGTTAGGAAAACATATTAGTTTCCTACTGGTATCATAACAATTATGACAGATTCAGTAAAAAATGGTGAATATTCACACAATAAATGAGTGTATATTTTAAGTCACATGATTCGAGAGAGCAGAGGATTTTAGTTGTTTTTTGTTTGTTTGTTTGTTTGTTTGTTTTCTGCTCTTAAATTCTTAGGACAAAAATCGTGGAAAAATCCAACCGAGATCTTTTTTTTTTTTTAATGTTTGGGAAGAATTCCCTTCTGAACTTAGTCAAAGTTGTTGTTAGAATCTAGTCCCTAGTGATTAAAACGATATGTTCTCCACTTCATCCTAACACAGAAGCACTTGCTGAACCATGTTCATTGCTGCTCTATTCATAATAGCCAGAAATTTGGAGAAAAACTAGATTCTCTCAACAAATGAATTGATAAAGAAAATATGGTACATTTATACAGTGGAATATTATTCATCCATTAAAAATTAATATCATGAAATTTGCAGGTAAATATAGGGAACTAGAATAAATTTATCATGAGTGAGGTAATACAGAACCAGAAAGACAAGTATGTCATGTCTTGCCTTTGTGTGGATATTATGTCAATGATAGCCAAGCTACAGTCTGTAGAACCACAGAGAGCAGGTATAGAGTAAGGGACTGGGGATGGGGCATCATATAGGAAAGGGAAATAAAATAGATAGTCATAGATATATGGCCAAGCAACACACTGTTTATATCTACCCACTGTGCAAACTGTGCTCATTTCTACTACAGACAGAATTATGCCTAAAAATGGGGAAGCATGGATATAGGCAGAGTCGATGGCCAAACTCTGCCAAGACAGAGTAAATAAGTCCTCAATAGTTCCTTCCTCACAAATATGTCTGTCTGATATATTGGGTCAGAAGGCTGAAGATGATGCTCCAATGATAGAGTTTGGATGACTGTTCAGGCAGCAAACTGTCTCTGTCATCTTATTTGGGAAGCTGCTAAGCTGCACTCCCTGTATACTTAAGCAATCAAATGAGATAAAGCAGCAGGAACAGATTGGAAGGATAAGTGAATAAGTGGACACTTACCACTAACTAGAACTAGGTCATGTCACTCACACAGTCAATACCAAAGACAATGAATCTTGGGCTAATCGATCACCATTGGTCTGAACACTGGTTGTTGTAACTGCCATGTAAGAAACTAGAATGAGGTCATATGCCTAGGCTTTATTTTTTTTAAAGATTTATTGATTTATTATGTATACGTGGTCTGTCTATATGTACACCTGCAGGATAGAAGAGGGCATCAGATCATATTATAGATGGTTGTTAGCTACTATGTGGTTTCTGGAAATTGAACTCAGGACCTCTGGAAAAAACAGTCAGTGCTCTTAACCTCTGTGCCATCTCTCCATCCCTGCCTAGGCTTTCTTAATAAAAATTGTCTATACAAAGTTGTGGCTTGATACATTTTTCAAGATTATTGCAAATGAATGACTTATGTCTCCCCTAAACTTTCCACTTCAAATAAATATTTAAAATACCCAGCCCCCAGCATATTTTGGAAATAAGTCTTTGCAGTATCATTGAATGGGAAAGAGGCAATTCGTATAGCCCCTTAATTTAATCCAGTCTCTATAACACTGAAAATTTTGGTTGTGTGAATAGAGGACACAAATACATCTCCAAGCAACCCATCCTTTGCAGCCCTAAAAGGAGCCAGTCAACTCTACTGATACCTTTATCCTCCACCATTAGTGTTTAAAGCTTCAATAAATGACACTTCTCTTGTTCATGCCACTTGTACTGTGCTATTTGTTACAGCAGCCCTAGCAATCTGATACTTATTTTAAACGGATTTAGAAGGAAATTGTTCCTAGATCTGATGCTTCAACATTATCCATTGACAATGAAGTTATCTATTCTTTCCAGCATTGGACTCAGATTCAGTATACAAATACAGCTTTTAATCTGCATTCTTCTTCAATATGTCTTAACATGCACACATACTTTACAGCCATGGTAATACAGAATTTGATTCTTGTGATAAAACATTCCCTTTACAAAAGGAATGCCAATGTGCAGAGTCTTCATGTTGACACCTTATGGGAGATATGAACTTCAAATTATTTTGTTTCTTTTTTTAAAGAGTTTTAATTTACTATAATTTATTCAGATTACATCGCGACCGTTACTCCTCACTTGTATCTTCCCATTCTCACCCTCCCTCCCTCTTTCACCCTATTCTCCTCCCCTAGATCTCTGATGGAAGGGGACCTCCACCCCCCATATGTAGTCCGCTTCCCCTTCCTCTATATGCTCGCCAGGCCTCCCCACTGAGGGGAAGTGATCAAATTGGGGACACCAGAGCTCATATCAGAGGCAGTCCCTGCTCTTCTCACAACTGTGGAGAATGAGCTGTCCATTGGCTATACCTGAAGAGGGGGTCTAGGTTTACTGCATGCATTGTCCTTGGTTGGTGCAACAGTTTATAAGGCTCCCCTGGGTCCAGATCCACCACCCTTGATGGTCTCCTTGTGGGGCTCCTAAACCCTCTGGGTACTTCCACTCTCCCATTCTTCCTTACCACTTTCAGAACTCCACTCAGGTCTAGCAGCAAGTCCCAGCATCTGTTCTGATCCTTCGCTGGGTGGAGTCTCTCAGAGGATGTCTATGTTGGCCTAATATCCACTTATAAGTTAGAATATACCATGTGTGTCTTTCTGGGTCTGGGTTACTTTACTCAGGATGATTGATTCAAGTTCCACCCATTTGCCTGCAAATTTCAGGATTTCTTTGTTTTTAATAGCTGAGTAGTATTCCGTTGTGTAAATGTACTAGAGTTTCTTTATCCATTCTTTGGTTGAGGGACTAAAGCCGGGAAAGAGAGAACTTAGAAAAGAAAACAGACTGTTTCATATCTGACAAACACAATTTAAAACTAGCTTGGGGTATTGCATTGAAAATTCTATGTTGAGATCACTAAATATTTTTCTTTATATCTACCCTTTCTTTGGCTTTTCTTTTTCTGGAAACTAAATATTGTACCAACCTGACTTTTAGGTTCAGAAAACTGTGTGATATATTTTATTACTTTCTAATTCAATTTTTTCCATTTAATTGCTCTCCTACTGCAGCTGAGTCAAATATCTAAAATAACTTTCTTTGCCGTAATAAATCCTCTAGTATAGTATATGACTATCTCTTCATAAAATCAGCACCATAGAACGTTCATTGATTTCCCTGATTCAAGATCCCCTTGCTCTACTGATCTTACTCACTAGACAAAGCATTGATTCTACACTGCAGGTCAGTTCTGAGAGGCAGTTAAAACATTCAAATACTTACCATAGCCCTTGGGATAGAGCACAGAAATGCTTTCCCTAGATCACTAAATTCTTGGCTGGTCTCTGCTACTCTCACATCATTTTTCTCTTCTTAGCTCTGGCCACACCAACATCTGGAATTGATTTTCTTCTTTATTTTATGTTATCTTTGCAATTCTTTCTGTCTGAAAGCCGTAACTTTCTCATGATTCTGAGAATTTCTCTTTTAGCCAAAGTTTTTGAATCAGATATAGTAGATCAGTGCCTGACCTCAGCCTCCTCTTCTGTAAAGAGGAAATGTAGTGTAATATTTTAATGGAGATATTGTATAGAATTACAATTAAGCTTTATATAAACTGTTTGTGATAGCAGAGAGATTATCGTCAGTAATAAATAAGAGGCATTTAAATTTTATTTTAGTGATATTTCCCTATTGTCTTATTTCTAAATTCAAAAAGAAACTTTGGGTGTCTTCATAACATACACAGCCATTGTACTAAAGCGTGTTTTATCAGGCCAGCCATAATTTTCAGGATTCACAGTTGCGTAAAATTGGTGATTATTTTCTTCTGTTAACCTGCATAGAAGCTTTTAGCACCATGAAAACTGGCCAATACGGATGAAGTTTCCACATGAATATCAGCTTCGTTTTTCTATGTTCTAACTCAAGTATGTAGTGTCTTCAGCAACAGAGTCTTAATGTCAGCTTCTGGAAGGTATCCACAAGCATTCACAACAGTCTGTAATATTTAGAGATCTATTTTTCTCTATTTGCCAACAACTAAAAACATAACCTACTCCTGGTACTGGAGTTTTTATTTGCTACCATAGGGTATATAGTTGAGTTATTGTCCCTCTGTTGTAGGGTAACTTCATTAAATCAATTTCTGTTACTCTTTTCTGTCTCTATGTTTCCATATCCATGATTATAACAAATATTCCCTCTCCAGAAGTTGTTCTTCATCAGTCAAAGTTTGGTACTTAGTTCTCCATCAATCTTAGGTGAATGTTCCATGTTTGAGTGCTGATTAGTAGATTGTGATATGTGTTCAGTACTTCAAAGTGAGACAATATAAAAAGAGATGCTTACATTTATTTTTATTTTTAAGACAATCTTCCAAAACATTTTAATATCAATAACCCCTCCACACACACACAATTATGAATTTAAACCTGTGGGTCATCTTTCTCCAGTTGGTATAAATAAATCTTTGTGAGAGATGCTTTTTTAATCCTAGAGAGTTTGGTGGTCTTAGTGTATCGATGAAGAGGAAGCATAGCAGTTTAAACAAAGCTCTCCAAAGATAAACAAAATGCCAATTATGTGAGTGTATCTGAGCTTCATGGTGGAAGCTTTTCACATCATAGTCTCTGTTTTAATTTAAATAACAGATGGCATCCTAAAATTGTTTTTTCAGCTCACCCTTTGGCAACATGAACATATTCATTTACTGAGTGCCTACCGCATACCGATAGTGTAAGCCTCACTTACTGAGTGCCTACCACATAGCGATAGTGTAAGCCTCATTTACTGAGTGCCTACCGCATACTGATAGTGTAAGTCTCATTTACTGAGTGCCTACTGCATACCGATAGTGTAAGCCTCACTTACTGAGTGCCTACCGCATACCAATAGTGTAAGCCGCACTTACTGAGTGCCTACCGCATACCGATAGTGTAAGCCTCATTTACTGAGTGCCTACCACATACCGATAGTGTAAGCCTCATTTACTGAGTGCCTACCGCATACTGATAGTGTAAGCCTCATTTACGCAGTGCCTACCGCATACCGATAGTGTAAGCCTCCGTTTGTCATCACCTCACTCACGCTTCATAATAGTTGTGATGCATAAGTATTTTCCATGTAGTTTATTTGAGCTCCCTCAGGGAATAAGCGATCTAGATGAGAATCTAATATAAGCTACATTTCTGAAAAACTCATATTCTTAGTCATTATGGTATACATAGGAAAGTGTGCTAAAATTCAAAGGACGTTAGAGATAATTTAGACTGCAATAATTTCCACTCTTGCCCATATTCTTGTAAAAGTTATTCTCTTTAATGGTTTTCAAGCATTTATCTATTAGAAAATGTGTGTCTTTTAAAAACTAAGATATGACTTTTATAGTGGGCCTGCCTTCTGAATCCAATAGCACTCTTCTTTTCATTGTTAAGCACTGACTATAGGCCCCCTCTTTGGTCTGTTGCTTACTGTTGTTTTCAAGACTACTTCTTGATGGCATTTAAGATAATGGCCACAAGGCTAAACAGAAACATTTACATCTGTCATGTCCAGAATGGGCACAGTAAAAAATCAAGATACCAAGTTATTATATGTATAGCTTTCACTTTTAAATTTATTTATTAGAATTTGACCCTTTGAAATTTGAGTTGTTGGGATGTCCACAATGTAAAACAATCTTTTACAACTACAGGTACCTTGTTAGTGGTTATAAGATTTACAGAAATTCAAGACCGTAAGCTGCATTTGACTTCATGGTGGACTGCTATCTTCTCAATTATCAGTATTCAATGAGAAGAGAAGTAAAAGTAATTATAGAAGCCAAGTAAAAAATTAAAGTTAAATTTAAAGTTAAAAAATTTAAAACATTTCTAGGACCCTCTGGATCCTTTTATTTTGCTGTTCTCCCATTCGTCTCTCATTTAGAGTCCCAATAGGATGCCTTCCCCTCTGTCCCAGTTTCCTGGTAAGTGAAGGCTTTTGTGGGACATGCCCCTTGGGCTAGTATGCAGATATAAGTGAGTATATACCATTTGATTCTTTCTGCTTCTGGGTTAACTCACTCATTATGATCATTTCTAGCTCAATCCATTTATCCACAAATTTTGGGAATTTCTTGTTTTTAATAGCTGAGTAGTATTCCATAGTGTATATGTACCACAGTTTCTTTATCCACTCTTCTACTGAGGGACACTTAGGCTGTTTCCATGTTCTGGCTATTATGAATAAGGCTGCTATGAACATGGTTGAGCAAAGTTTCTTGTTGTGTGCTGGAGCATCTTCTGGGTATATTCCAAGGAGTGGAATAGCTGGGTCTTGAGGAAGCCCTATTCCCATTTTTCTGAGATAGCACCAGATAGATTTCCAAAGTAGAACAATATAATAGGCTGATTTGGGCCCAGGGGTCCCGCTCAAACTAAGGCACCAGCCAAGGACAATACAGGAGGTAAACTTTAAACCCCTTCCCAGATCTAGCCAATGGTCAGAATATTCTCCACAGTTGAGTGGAGAGTGTGATACGACTTTCTCACGTACTCTAGTGCCTCACATTTGACCATGTCCCCTGGAGGGGGAGACCTGGTGGCACTCAGAGGAAGGACAGCAAGTAGCCAAGAAGAGACTTGATACCCTATGAGAATATATAGGGGGACGTAATCCCCCTCAGGAACAGTCATAGGGGAGGGGAATAATGGGAAAATGGGGGGGGGAGGAATGGGAGGATACAAGGGATGGGATAAACATTGAGATGTAACAAGAATAAATTAATAAAAAAAAAACAAAAAAACAAACAAACAACAAAAAAATTTAAAACATAATCAGACTAACTTGGGTTTGGGTTCCATTGTTTACTTACTTTATTAGCTCATCAAATGGGAAAATATTTGTATAACATTCTAAGTGTTAAGTTTATCTTCAGATAGGATTTTTATGTATTTGAGGCAACATCTGTCAAACATATGACATGTTGAAAAACCAAACTATGTATGTAACTTGAACATTAACTAATTGGATAAATTTTCTCCTGCATAATCCATTTTTATTAATTTGTTGGTAACTGAGATTATGCCACATAGTGGACCAAACAGTGTGTGAGAATATACCTTCATTTAGCCAGTAAGAGAAAAATTTTACTGCCTGCTCCTCGTTGAGTGCCTGTTAGGCATATTGTGGTAATGCATATGGTCCAGAATAAAAGCAAAATAAAACAAGACACAAAAACATGGTGTGGTTCACTGGACCAGATAGTTTATGTGATGTACACTTCATGAGACAGGATTCTAAGCAACAGAAAAATACTTTCCAAATTCTTAAGCTCATAGAAGGATTGTTTGCGATAGAGATAATTCTTTACATGGTAGAAAAAGAAAAGAGAAATAAAAAAGGAGTAAAAGAAATGATAGAGGTAATGTCAAAATTAAGTAAATGTTGGATGAATTGCAAGTGAAAATGGAGATGTGCTGGATTTTATTGAGAAGTAATCTAGAGAAAAATAAATAAATCCTTTATTACTTGGTAAAACTTTGGCATGGTGAAGACAGCTTGACTCTTTCATTTCAAAGCAAGAAAACAGCACAGAGGAGCAGTGCCTAAGTTGTGATCAATTTGGAGTCTGCATCTCTGAAGGTCACGGTTGGGACCCTGCTGAGGGACCATCTGGAAAATGTCTTGAAACATCCAGTACGAAGACTGTAAACGGTGCTCCTCCAGCACTGCGAGTGTTACACACATGGAATCAATAGCTCATTATCCGTGGAAAAGCATTTGTAATATTTAATGGTAGCAACACATTACATAGCGTTAAACAGTACTCTCACCTATTATTATAAACTTATGTCAAGTTTCTACTTCCTGCTACTGAACCTTGCAGATATTCCATGCTAATGTGTGCTGAAATGGCCATACCATGGAAAGCAATGAAAAGTGTAATATGATTGATATGTTTGGTTGTCTCCCAGGTTTGTGGAAATCAGACTTACACATGTATAGATGTATATCTTTAAAGGGTAATTATAATTTTGGATTATAACTTGTAGACTTGTTTATCATATTACAATATATGGTGTGCTTCCTATATTAACAACGTTTTGTTTGTTTATTGAGGAATAACTGTAGAATAGTGACTAAATATCTTGTTCTGCACATTAGCAACAGTTCTGAAATCAGACTATTGAGATCAAATACAAATTCTGTCATTTTAATTTTTTTAGACTTTCTGAAACTCAGTATCATAATCTGTAAAATGGTAATAATAGTTAAATATGTTCTTGATGTTCTCATAAAGATTAAATGAATGAAAATTAAGTAATGATAAAAATGTATGTTATACGAAGTAACCTTTCTGGTCAGCTGGCATCCCTGTTTGCCCTCCCCCTCCTATACATGGTCTATTAAATGCCACAGCTTTCTTCAACCTTGCCCCCTTGAAGGAAAGCCTCTGCACATTCTTAACATTCCTGAGAATGACCCAACTCCCCCCCCTAGAGCCACCCAGTAGGTGACATACACATCATCTTCTTCATCTTCCTTCACTTGCCATCCTTAAAAACCCCACCCACCATAGCCTGGGTGTGACTTCTTCTGGCCTAGTCCCCAGGAGATTTAATTCCCAAGTAAACCTGTCTTTTTATACTTTATGTCTGGGTTTGATTGGCTTATTGCATTGGCGGTGATAACCCATCACTTTCAAAAATAGAAAGCATCATTACTATTCTGCTCAAGTCATTATACTTAACATTTAATCATTATTACTCCTCAAAAGTCGAAGGTGTTTGTTTGACACCAACTCTCATATAGCCCAGGATGAACCCAAATTTACTATGTAACCAAGAACCACCTTGAACTCCTGATCCTTATGGCCTACACTCTTTAGTTTAGAGTTACAAACTGTATTACTTTTGCCAGGATTTATTTGGTGCTAGGACAGGGGTTGTGCGTAAAAAACCAAACTCATCCAAATTCCAAGGGCGATATTTTTGTCTCAGCTTTATTACTTAGCTCTTATTATGTGAAAAAATAAATGCTTGAATATTATATCATTGCCAAATTTAGCCAGCATGGGTTTCAACCAGATGAATATGGTTCCAGAGTTCTACTCTTTCAGTGTCATTGTGTCAACTGTTGTTACCAAAATCCCGAACCTTCTCTGTCAATCTGTTCTTTAACTGAAATGTGTCCATATAAAAGGAAATGTTATGGTTAAGCAGTTTCCTAAATTCTGTCTTCTAGTGTTCTCTGGGCACTGGGGGGTGATGATTTCTAGTCTCTTTTGCTTTGTATAGATTTTCCTATTAAATACCTCTAAGCTTTCATGGTGTCCGAAAACTAGTTTTCTTGGGGACTAGAAATAATCTTCCTTTTCAGATATTCTGTACACATTATGATGTACAACTTGAATGGGGCATGAACAAATTTTGTTATATCTTGGTAAAGAAACCTAGCCTCTTTAAAGAGTACAGGGATGCAACTTATGGATGTATGAGCAACTTGTACAGCCCAGAATGTTTAAGAAGATATGATGAGCATAGGCAATCCAAACTAAAAGAACAGAGAATTGGCATCTGCTTTCTGTTAGGGGGCATTAGTAGAACTAATCCTGTGAAGAATTTTTTTTTACTCTCTGTGATCCATTTGGCTGCATACCAACTTTGTCTTATTTCCGTTGTCCTCCGTTTTTGTTTTCTTTGAAACGTTTTGTCACAGTGAAGAATGCAGGACCTAGAATTTGAAGGATGCAATTATCTTGCTATAGCCTAGCATTTCTTTTGCTGTCCTGTTAAAGAGAAATTTAAGAACTTATGTGGCTGAATAAAGAAGAAAATGTCAGGCTATTCAAAACCCAAAAAGTATTTCAACAACTTATTAGAGCAAAGTAAATTATGTGATGGGAGAAAAATACACAGAAATTCAAAGCCCAATAAAAGGCAAGGATTTTTTTTTTCAGAAGAGATAATGGAGAATCATTAAGCTAGGTCAAAGCAAACTAAAGGAAAAAAAGATGAAAAAATAAGATTTTAGAGTATATTTGCCAAGTTTGGATGTGGGTTTCAGGAGATAATTGAAATTTTGTGGTACAAATATTATGCTATGAGCTTCTGCTATTCCAAAGCCCATAGATGTCTCTTCTGTAAAAAGAAAAGGGCCTTGAATATCAATGAACAACTAGAGAACACCTCTTCATTGGTATACAAAAAATTAATCTGTGGCATTAACACTTACGTGTCCCAACCCTCAAGCTATAATGAGCTATAGGCTGCACAGTGTACCATTAGTCCCTTAATAAAAGATACATTTTAAAATGTTACATTTGAACATTATATTTACTTCAAAATTGCCCTGCTGAAATGTCTTTACATGCATCATAATACAAAAAAATCACTATTGGCCAAAATAAATCTGCTCCCCTCCCCCAAAATAATCCTCTGTCATTTCAAAGACATTTTTTATGGAAGGTCTATGATTTGTCTCAATAGGAAGTGAGAACTTAGCCAGGTTGGACTTTGTAACCATGGAAACAAGCTGTAGGGGAGAGTGTTGACTGAAATAAGCAAAATAGAGGCTCTGGCTAGGTGCTATTTTAATTCAGTCCCCTACCATGAGATCTCAATATACTTTACTTTATAATATCCCAGATTATTTCTTTATAGAACGTATTAGACCCACATAGAGGTAGGCAGCATAAAGTACAAGTATTTTAAAGTATTTTAATAATATATTCATCCCAAGTACATAAATATAACCTGCTCAGTCTGTATAACAATTAAAGCTAAGGAGGCCATGAATTTGTGGAAGAGCCACAGAACACGATACACGTGAAAGGTTGGAGGGAAGAACAAATGTCATAATTTAAAAATATTAAAAACAAAACTGTATTCTTCTTCTCCTTCTTCTTCTTCTTCTTCTTCTTCTTCTTCTTCTTCTTCTTCTTCTTCTTCTTCTTCTTCTTCTAATTCTTCTTTTTTATCATGTATATGCATGTGGGCATAATGGGTGGGCATGTGTGGAGGTCAGATGAAAGCTTTATTAGTCATTTCTTTTCTTTTGCTTTTGCTTGGGTCCTCAGTCTTCTGCTGCAGATTCCTCTACCTGATGAACATAGAAAAGTTTTCTTCCTTTTTTTCTCTTCAGTGCTGTAAGTTGAAGACAGGGCCCCAGCTCAGGTATAATAGGCAAGAACACTACTGCTGGGCTCTACCCATCTCTTCAAAGCACATGCTGGTGCTCATAGGTTTGTAGAGGGAAGTAACATCTAACATGTGTGCATGTTCAGCCCTCGTCACAAGTGAGATGAGCATTTTTCATGGAAGCCTAGGTCAGATATGTTCCAAATAGCCACAATTTTATCTTCTCTCATTACACAACTTTCATGCTATTCTTCAACAACAATTTCACTAACTCTGTTTTTCTTCAACTTTCCTTTTCTAAACTATGATTTGTATCTATTTGGAAAAGATAGAGCTATGTGTCCATATGCTACATGCAAGCTGTTAATTACCTTGCAGATGAATTGCCTCTTAGCCTTTGCTACCTCATCATACCTGGGAAAAGATTCTAAAGTGGATCTGGAAATTTTTGTAATTTGAGGTTTTTCTTTTTTTAATTTTTAATTTATTCACTTTGCATGCCAACTGTGGCCTCCTCCCTCTTCTCCTCCAGTCCCACTCTCCCTCCCTGATTCTCCCTCATCCTCACTCCTCAGAAAAAGGAGAGCCCTCCTCCCCTACCATCTGACCACAGCCTACCAGGACTCATCTGGACTTCCTGTATCCTTTACCTCTGTGGATTAGCAAGGCTGCCTTATCAAGAGGAAGTGATTAACTCATGGACACCAGAGTCCATGTCAGAGGCAGCCCCTACTTCCCATATCATGGGACCCACAAAGAGACAGTGCTGCCTGTTGACTACAGCTGAGGAGGGGTCTAGGTCGTCACCACGCATGGGCCTTGGTTGGTGCATCAGTTTCTGCAAATCACCATCCCAGCCCAGATTTGTTGACTCTGTTGTCTTCCTTGTGGAGTTTCTGTTTCTATCCCACAACTCTTCCATAAGGCTCCTTATGCTCCACCCTAAAGTATGGCTGTGAGTCTCAGCATCTGCTTAGATTCCCTGCTGGAATGAGTCTTTCATAGGACCTCTATGGTAGGCTCCCATCTGGTCCATTCTCTTCAATCATATCCAGGGTCTATTCTATTTGCCCTTCTGAGTAAGAATTAAGTATCCTCCCCAGGCTTCTCCTTGTTATTTAGCTTATTTAAGTCTGTGTATTGTAATGTGGTTATCCTGTATTATGTGCCTAATATCCACTTATAAGTAAGTATATACCATGCATGTCTTTCTGGGCCTGGGTTACCTCACTCAGGATGATCTTTTCTAGTTATACCCATTTGCCTGAAATTTTCAAGACTTCTTTGTTGTTAATAGGTGAGTAGTATTCCACTGTATAAATGTACCACAGTTTTTCTCTCTCTTTTTTCATTTTTTATTACATATTTTTTATTTTTTACATATATATTTATATTATTGCACACATACGTTTAATAAACTACCTATAGCAAGAAGTACCATGACACAGTCAGGAATTACATAGATGTTACATTCTTAATGTTTTGGCTATTTGTATTTGGCAGCCTTGAAGATCTTTCCTATCATGGTGCATCTAAAATTCTGAATGTAAATCAATATCATATCTCATCATTATTAACTTAAAACATCTATCTAGACCTAAATACATCTTAACCCCTAAACAACTAAGCTTACTTGTGAAAGTAAACTACCTGGTTATGAACCCCCTCAGAGACTTGAGAAGGAATAAAATTAATTCCCTGAGTACATAAGGAATACAGGTTAGCAGCATCCCAAATGAGAAGATGACAGAGACAGTTTGCTGCCTGAACAGTCACTCAAAGCTCTTTATAACATTGGAGCATCATCTTCAGCCTTCTGGCCCAATATATCTGACAGACATATTTGTGAAGCAGGAACTATTGAGGACTTACTTACCCTGTCTTGGCAGAGTTTGGCCATTGACTCTGCCTGTATCCAAGCTTGCCCTTTTTAAGGCACAATTCTGTCTGTGGTAGAAACGAGGACATTTTGCTGAGTAGCTGGCTTGCCTCATTTGAAGACGTCTCCAGAAGGAGGTTCTTTGATGCTCATCATCCTCTTTTAAGTAGGCTGGGTGTTGACAGCGGTTAACTTGTCTCATTGTCAGTGAATCTTTAAAATAATAAAAACATCTTTAAATGTCATATACTGTGTGTCTCTGAGGTTTTTAAAGACCTTATCTAACTATTTTACCTTATCATTTTACAGTATCACATATAACTGTTGTATCTAAGATGTATATTCTTATGATAAAAATAGACTAGTAATTGATATGACCATGATTTGATCAACTAACAATTAACTTGTATATCTTATTTATCCTAAACAGCCTGCAATCACACTTTCCAAGTATTGGAAGTAAACCCTGTATTATCATTGAGTTACATGGGTACAATATCACATATTAGAGTAGGAATATATATAATGTTTGTGAAGAATAATCTTATCCTTGAGTTCTATACCACTGCATCTAAAATTAAACCTATTTTGCATCTACATACAAAGTTCTATACCAGTGAATGAAAAATAACTTTGTGAGTGACAATTGAGGCATTAAGTTGAGGAGTAGATTCACTAATCTACCTTTTGTTATTTTTCTCTATATATTTCTATATTCCTCCTTCTTTCTTTTCAACCCCTATCTCCAAACCTAAGAATGTAAGATAAAGGAAAAGAGGGACATCTTTGAGTTCAATCTTGTTTTCTCTGTATATAAGACCAATAAGAACTTATAGCCAACTCCCATTGAAAATAATCATCTATAGCCCAAGAGAGCACCAAAAACGTACCTGACCCACCTTAAAGAAAATGGGACATTGTTCTCTTAAGATTTCTTCTGGATGATTTGGAATGAATAATACTTTTGTAGGGGCCCATATAAAATTGGGGAAATGGCTAAACAATCTAGGAATAGCATTTGTGGTCCAGTTTCTAAATGTTGAGAAATTGCAGGCTTAATTAGAGTCCTGTGTGGGAAAGTCTGAAATACTAGGCCAATTGGGATTGGAAGGTTTCTTTGAAGGCGTCCTGGGAGCTGTCTTGTTCTGATGCTTCACTTGGTTCTGGAACATGAAGGATGCAGAATGTCAGTGTCCAGCATGCTGAGAGGAATGAATCCTGTCAGGCCCAACCCAGCATCAGTGTCTAGTTCTTTTGTTCTTAAAATATACAACTTCTCACAAAAATTACGCAGTCCTAAAGTTATAATTGTATAAGGTGTGCATGATGCACAAAACAATTAAGGTTGGTTTTCTGCTCTTTTTATGAGCAGAAAAAAAGACATTTGTAAATCTTCACTGATGCCATAAGAAGAATGGCATCTAATAACAAGTCATAGGGGTTCTGCTGCCAACAAGAAGCACTGTCTATGCCTAGACATTCGTGTCTCAGCCAGTCTCAGAGCTACTCCCATATAGTGGGTTTAGCAATATAAGTTGCTTGTTCTGCGGTATCTTCCTCCCTCATGCCCTACTGATCCCCCTCCTTTCTTCACCCATGTCTCTCCCTCCCCTAGTCCTCAGAAATGGGATCCCTCCTCCCCTTACATCTGGCTTCAGCCTATTAAGTCTCATCTGTACTACCTGGAACTTTTTCCTCTGTAGCCTGGCAAAGCCACCCTGACAAGGGAAACTGATCAAAATTCAGTGGCCACAGTGCGTGTCCGAAGTAGTCATTACTTGCCACATTGTGGGCCCCACAAGGAGACAGTCCCATTACATTTGAGCAGACGTTCCAGGTCCACAACATGCGTAGTCCTTGGTTGATATTTCAATCTCTGTAATTTAGTGTAGTTATCCTGTATTACGTGGCTAATATCCGCTTGTGAATGAGTATATACCATGAGTGTCTTTCTGGATACGGGTTATCTCACTCAGGACAATCTTTTCTAGTCTCATCCATTTGCCTGCAAATTTCAAATTTCTCCTTACTTTTAATAGCTGAGTAGTATTCCATCCTGCAAATGTACCACCGTTTCTTTATCCATTCTTTAGTTTATGGACATCTAGGTTGTTTCCTGTTTCTGGCTATTATGAATGAAGCTGCTATGAACATAATTGAGAAAATGTCCTTGTTGTATTTTGGAGCACCTTTCGGGTATACATCAGGAGTGGTATGAGTGGGTTTTGAAGTAGAACTATTCCAAATTTTCTAAGAAAACTCCAGATTGATTTTCAAAGTGATTGAACAAGTTTGTACTCTCAACAGCAATAGAGGAATATCCCTGTTCCTCTTTCTCCACATCCTCTCCAGCATGTGCTGGCACTCGAGTTTTTGATCTTAGCTCAACGTAACCACCAGTATCTCAAAGCAAGAGGAGAACACAATCCATTTGGAATCAAAGGATTCAGGTTGAAAGCTCATCCACATGGCTCAGATAAGTTGATATATCCCTTAAACTCTTTGAAACCTAAATTTAGATAATCAAATTAAATTAATAAGATTATAAGCTACATTGCAAGATTGCTGTGAGTTTAAAATGGGAGCAATAGCTGTGAAGCAAAAGCAAAAAATAAAAACATGCTGTGAAAACAAAGTATATTTTCAGATTACTGGTCTAAGCCAAAGGCTTAAAATTCCAATTATAGTCTTCTTTACATGTAACTTTTATTTCTTCCCCAAAGTGTACTCTTTGTTACAAATATCTTCTTCAATACACTTATTAGGTTTTAGCTTTAAAGTCTAGCTAGGGAAATCATTCCATGAATAAAGCACTAGCTGTGTGTGTGTGTGTGTGTGTGTGTGTGTGTGTGTGTGTGTGAATAAAATGCAGAGATCAACTTCAGATGTCTTCCTCAGTTGCTCTCTACTGTACTTTTTTGAGTAAGGGACTCTCAGTGAACTCAGAAGGCCTTGTCAATAATCTTATTTATTCTCCTAGCTCTACCTTCTCAAGCTGGAATTATAGGCATGTGGTGCCACACTTCTCACATATGTTACAGTTATGAGTTTAGGTACTCACACTTTCACAGTAAGTACTTTATCAAGTGAATCATCTTCCCAGTCTCAATCAATAATTATTGTCAAGTAAAAATTCTCTTCATTAATAAATGCAATGTAAAAGGTTTTCAGTTGATTTAGTATTGAAAATAATTTTATCACTAGTGGATATTTTCTGTAGATATTAGAAATATGCCATACTAAAAATGCTACACATGCACTACACCATCCCTACATATTAACAGCATGCCAAAAGAAAAGTATAAAATTATATAGAATATTAACTATAGAAATAATAGAAGAAGTCAAACAAATGAGAAAAGCATATGTTTAAGCCAAATAAATTTAATAGTAACATTAAAAAGCATCCATTCCAAATTCTAATTAGCACAAAAAACTGAACAATTATGATAAAAGCTAGAGAAAATCATTCAGATAAGAAAACGAGATTAAAATAAATATTTGGTATAGGAAGGCAGTGAAAACTTTCTGCCTTGGGGGATGTAGACTTCTATAGGGTCTGCATGTTTACGAGTGGAGGAAGGCTTGAGAATAAGATATAACTTCAATATGGCATGGTAGTGGTAGGATAGAGGGCTAGATATATTGAAAAAGAATATAATAGAAACAAAATGATTGTACATTGAAATATTGCTCAGATGTAAAATATGTCTGAGAGATCCCTAAGTTAATACTTACATCATTTATGTGAGAGGGAAAAATGCTTTTACTTTAAGAACTGCTAAGCTCAATATGGGGGGGCCAGAGTTTATGTCTGAAGTAGTCCTTACTGCCCATATTATGGGACCCACAGGAAACTGTGATGCCTATCTACTACATTTGAGCTGATTGTCTAGGTACATACCCTGCATGGTCCTTGGTTGATGCATCAGTCTCTACAGCACTCCCTCCTCTGCGGGGATTTGGTGGCTCTAATGATCTCCTTGTTGAGCTCCTGACTGCTCCAGGTCCAGACTAGGGAAGAGAAGGAGAGAGTATGAGGGAGGGAGGGAGAGTGAGATCAGGGGGTGACAAAGGAGGGAGCTACAATTGGGATGAATAGTGAACAGATTAAAAATAAAAATAAATTAAAATGAATAAAAATGAAAGCTAAAGAAAAAAAAAAACAGAACCGCTAGGCTCTGATGGTTTTAGCCACACTTATTTAAAGCACCTAAAAGACCAATATCAAGCAATTGCTACATGGGATAGGGAAACAGGCAGGAAGTTGGTATGCACTTTGATGCAAGGTTTACTTTGGCACAAGGTGGTTGGATATTGAACCAAACATTTTCTCTGTGTAACAGCGGGTCATTTTGAGAAGAGTTCTTTATTACAGAGTTGAAATTCATTATAAAAATATATACTGCTAGGCACAGGGGGCCACCTACAAGACCAGTATTCAAGAAGTCAGAAGCTGGTAGATTGTTCCAAGTTTGAGGCTAGCCTGGTCTATGTAACAAGTTCTAAGGTAACCTGGGCTACATAGTAAGCTCTTATTTACTCCTTCCCTTCTGGCAACACACAAAAAGGATTCCAGTTTTAGTAACACACCTTTAAAGTATGTAAAGTATAAAAATTACTCATGCTTCATATTTTCTTCTTGGCAGCCCATTACAAAGGTTCTTGTATCAACAGATCTCAAGGGAGATCAGGAATATTAAGCACACAGTGTTGTTTTTACAATGAAAAGGATGTACAACTTCTTCTTTCATCCAGAAAGCTGCTAATTGGATGTCATTATTAGCCTGGTAATCTGTGTTACATGCTGGGTCAGACTATATCAAGCTCATACAACCGGGACAGTAGGTAGCTAGTAATGTAAATGATCCATACCACTAAGGGCTCCCCAAATCCCACAAACCAGGACAAGAAATACCTAATAGTCTAAATGACCCTTTTATTCTCTATATAGCCAGAGGCTCCCTCAAGATCCCACAACCAACCACAGGTGGCTAATAGCCCAAATGACCTCTATGCTATTTGTATGACAGAAACCAACAACCTTCTTTCAGAAATTCTTAAAGCAACAGGAAAAGCCTGGGAAGGACATAGATAAAATGTTTTGTTTAGACAATAATCTATATAACTGTACTTTTGGTTCTAAATAAGTTTATTTATATCATCTGAGCCATAAGTAATAGTGCCATTTAAAGGAGTTTTAAGGCTGGGATGTCCATGTTCCTCCGCATTCATCTATTGATGATATGCAGCCTTTGGGGAGTATTTGATATAGATGGCAAAAGGGATGAGTGTCCTTGTGTGTAGAGGAAAAGATATCAGAGCTCTCTCTATCTTTACATGATGAAGAGACCTTGAGATGTTACCTTCTGAAAGTAGAAATTCTGTTCTTACTAAGGAACAAAATCAGCTGGCACCTTAACTATGCTTACATGTTATTTGAATCATTCAGTGCATAACAGTTAGTGAGATTCAACCCAAGTAAAGAACAGATCAAAGAAGAGGTTAGGATTTAGTCTTTTCTTTGAAAAAAAATGTCTTAAGTCCTCTTATGCATCAGGGAAATGCAAACAAAAACTACTGTGAGATTCCATCTTACACCTGTCAAAATGGCTAAGTTCAATAATACATGTGACAGCTAACGTTGGTAGGGATATGGAGCACTCTAACCTTGCTGTGCAAACTTGGATAGCCCCTGTGGAAATCAGTATGTCAGTTCCTCACAAAGAAGGGAATCGATCTACCTCAAGATCCAGCTATACTTACTCTTGTGCATATACCCAAAGGATGCTTCGTTCTACTTTAAGGATACTTCCTCAACCATATTCATTGTTGCTCTATTTATAATAGCCAGAAACTGGAAGAATTCTACTTGTCCCTCAAAAAAAGGGGGGGAAGAAATGTTGTACATTTACAAAATAAAGTATTACCCAGCTCTTTAAAAATGGCATAATGGAAATTTCAGGCAAATGACTGGAACTAGAAAAACTGATTCTGACAAAAGATAAATGTAGTATGATGGTATTTATTTACTTATATTTGGATATTATCCATTAAATAAATGATAACAATGTTACAATCCATAGATCTAGAGAGGTTAGGCATAGAGGAATGGACCAGGGGGAACACATGGATTTCACTGAGAGGGGAAAACAGAATAGATTTTTATGGGTGGACTGGAGCCAGAGAGACAAGGATGAGAGCAAATGATCAAGTGAGAAGGAGGAAGGAAGTTGGGATTGAGGAAGGGAATGAAGGAGGAGTCAGGTAGAATAAAAGGGTGTTGGAGGAGACAGTATGGAAGCCTAGTGCAGTAGAAACTTCCTATAATATATGAAAACAATCCTAATGATGTTTCCAAATAATGGGGTAGACAGAATCCCAAATGGTCGTCTCTTGTCACTAAATGAAGCTTACAGTAAGGGGACTAGGTTTTATCCAATTGGAATGTTGGCCAAAGGAGTCCCATAGAAACTCTTAGACAACCCAGGCTGTCGCCAAGATAATAGGTTGATCTCCCCAAATTGACAGTGCTCCACTGTTTGAGACAAGACCCGTATAACTCATTTAACATGGAAAGGTCAAGTAGGTGCCTACATAGATGTTTCTATGTCACTCCATGCTTTAATGAGTATGACATGGAAAGGTACTCTCCAAGCTAGCAAAAGAAAAAAGTAAAGTCAACCCAACCACAAAACCTTTGATTTATAATATGTTTTACCTCGAAAATGAGATATGGCTATGCTGGCACAAACCTTGTACAAGTAACCAACCAATGTCTTATTTTATTTAAGGGCCACTCAAGAGATGGGACCCATACCTGAGACTGTTTGAGTGACCAAGAACCAGAGTCTAGATCTCCCAGAGACCTAGGGTAAAACAAAATACTACTAGTCAGAAAATTACTAGACAAATAATAGTGATAAAATTATTCCTAATGATATTCTGCTATGCTCATAGATCGGTGTCTTATTCAACGATCATTAGAGAGAGGCTTCCTCTCGCAGCAGATGGGAACAAATACAGAAACCCACAGTCAGACATTATGCTTCTAATTAACTTCTGCATTCGCCCTTCAGATATCCATGAATAATTTTGACAGTTCTAAGAGTTAATTTGCATATCTTCAGCAGCCTTTAAAATGGTATCTTTATATAGTTTACACTTTCTTTGCTTCCTGTCAGGAAACAACTAATCTGGTAGTCTAGCTCTCACAAACTTTTTCAGCATTTATTTGGGTGCTCTTTAGTCTTATGTATACAAATTGATTCCTTAAATGTTGAAGTATTTTTTTAAATACACCATAATGTACTTGATAATAAATGTAAAATAAATAATACACATGTCATGTTATATAAGAAGTCATCTATAGTAGAGTACATGCTATGAATTCATCAAATTTATATCACTATTTGACAAATAAGCTGTTATATTCTTTAAACTTTGAAGTAAATCTGAAGTCAAACCATTCAGATGAGCAATGGCTTTGAGTGGAAGTGATGTGAATCACCTCCTGATTGACACACATAAATCCTGTGATTCTACATATTCTTTCCTCATCTGATTGAAACCTCGTGTTAAAGATTGGGCTTGAGGTGTCACTCCCATCCAGAAAGTCTCACTTCAGCCCCCAGGACCACATTAACTGGATGCTGTGGGACTTTAAGGTGCAAGCAGGAGGATTGGAAACTCAAGGTTTTCCTCAGATACACAGTGAGGTGGAGGCCAGAAAAGACCACACCAAAAACAAAAGAAAATTAAAGATAGAGATGACGTAAGATGGGGGAAGACTGTAGGTCTCTGAAAAGTACAATTCTAACTAACTAAAGTTGTACTGTGATATAAAGAAAAGACACATTCTTTTCACTTTAAGCCACTAAAATGTGGAGGCATTGGTTGAAGCAAGCAGCTATACTTCTGGTGATACATTTTATATAGACTACAATATAATAAAAAATAAAATATACCAATATGTTTAGACAAACTTGTGATTAGAGATATTTTTATCAAAGCTTAAAGGGATGGGTAATAGTTCAAACTTAGCATAAGAATCCTTTGCTGATTTACAGCACAGCCCAAGAACCACTACTTATAAATGAAATAAGGATTGCATTGTGTGATAAAACCTTGTCATATGTAATAAAACCAAGTACAGGCTTATCTGTATTTGATTTGAACCCATGTGCAGTCAGGCAGATAAATATTTCATTTGACAGGCAAAGGATGTAATCCACTTTTAAAAGAAGATGAAGAGACCAGCAAGAGCCCCAGATAGCTAAAACATGTATAAAGAATAAGATGAAGGGTGATGTTTTTGTTACACAATATCAAGATTTTATAAACCTGGGATGATTGGGAAAACATGGCATTGGCTTAGGGATACATTTATCAATGTTATGTTATAGAGACACCAGTGCGTGCGTGCATGCGTGTGTGAAGTCTGATTTATGATTGAGCATTCACCTGAGATCTGCCATATGACTAGAAACTGAATTGTTACATTTATATGAAAAAAAGGATACTACTTTCAACCTCTTAGAAATATCAAAACATAGACCAAAGGTCAGCAAATGATCTATGAGCCAAATCTAGGCTTATGCCTGTTTAACAGGTTATTGAAATATATCTGTCCATGTACATTAACCTATATATATTCTTAGCTTCTTTCATGTTACAGTGGTAGAAGTGAATAGTCAGAACATAAATAGTAAGATTTGCAAAGGTATTTGTTATTTAGATCTTTACAAAAATGTTTGTTCACATCTCTATTATAGATGGATTCACAGATTAAATACCAAATCTAATGTTTAAAATGTATAATGGCATATGTATACAATTATCTCTTAGTAGGATGTTTAATGTGAAATAAAAATTTCTTATAAAAAGAAAATATGCTATAATTTTTATTAAAATTTAAGATACATTTATCCACACTTTGTACGTGTGATTGTGCATGTTTGTGTGAATGTATGTGTACATCCAAGGACAACTTGAAGTGAGGGAGTCACTTCTCTCTTTCCATCATCTGTGCCCTTTTTGAACTCAGGTCATCAGGTTTGACAACAAGCATCTCCACCTATATTAACACAAACAATTATGGTTCAAAAATTAACATAAAAAGATAAGTTGCAAATGAAGATATTTGCATGGAAGAGCATTGAATGGATTCATACCAATAATGTACAAAAGATGTAATATGCTTTCTTAGCCATACATTACTAATAAAAGACATAAAAACCCAAAGATATTAAGTGATAGTTCAAAGGTGAGCTATCACATCAAATAAGGACAGGAAAATATGTTTAAGATATCATTATTCAGGGAAGTATAAATCAAAGCTATACGCAACTGTATTTTGTACTTGATTGGCAAAATTGGAGACCTCTAACATAACCAAGTGTTAGAGATTTTTTTATAGGCAGGATATCTTGCTTGTAACAACATAAATTTATAACTTCTTTGTAAAGGAGATCAGATATCTCCAAATGATCAATGTGTAACCTGTTCGTAGCATTATATTCAAGAAAAACATCACACATTAGTGCTTCCCTGAGGTCCTGTGCTTCAGTTCTCTTCCACCGCTCAGTGCTACTCTGTGCCACCAGACTATCCAGCAGAGTGCACTGATTTCTATTCTTTGGGGTATTCTCCAGTCCTTCGTTACAAAGAGAGCCATTCACAATGCTCTGAGAAGTTTCATGCTCGTGCCTTTGAGTCTTCCCAAAGGGACAGTTAAAGGCTGCTTTAAGATGGCAAACTATCACGCTGATATTTTATGTAAATATTTAAAATCTCCACTCATTGATCATATACAACTGGGAAAACACAAGTGCTGGCACACAGATTTGGCATTGCTCAAGTTATTTACAAATTGGGGGCCTGTTTTTTTTTTTTTTTTTATTCTAGGCTTTGTAAACTCCTAAGATATCTGAGATACCACTAAATTTAATAAAGTTAAACAAAATAACATAAGCACACTGTTTTAGAAGCACATGTAGACTCTATAAAGTACCTCCAGAGTTTATGAAGAAAATAAGGAAATGGTGGATTGGATGGAAATGAGTTGGAGAAGGAATGTATTAGGCGTAGGTCACTCCCAAGGTCCTAACTGCTACTCTCAGTGATAGGTTTGCAGATGTTTATTAAACTGCCGAAACGAGCAAATAAATGAAGTCAAGTCATTCATAAGCCAATAGCACCTACACATGTACCACAAAGTAAGAAATATAATAGTGAAGATTTATGCACCTGAATCCAAAGAATAAAAACTTTTTTTTTTTTTTTAATTTTTTTTTTCTTTTTTTTTTCTTTTTTTTTTTTTTATTAATTTATTCTTGTTACATCTCAATGTTTATCCCATCCCTTGTATCCTCCCATTCCTCCCCCCCCCCATTTTCCCATTATTCCCCTCCCCTATGACTGTTCCTGAGGGGGATTACGTCCCCCTATATATTCTCATAGGGTATCAAGTCTCTTCTTGGCTACTTGCTGTCCTTCAAAGAATAAAAACTTAACCTGTTGATGTGTGTCAGGGCAAGAGAATAAAGTCAAGCAATGGATTTAGGCATATAAAGGATAAAACAAATGAAAGTGACATTATAAATTGTTAGAAGAGAACATGGTATTCAATAAAATAGCTACCCCTTGTAAATTACCTCATCATGTATATATATGTGTGTGTGTGTGTGTGTTGTGTGTGTGTGTGTGTGTGTGCGTGCATATATATGTGTGTGTGTGTATGCATATATATATGTGAGTGTGTGCATGCATATATATGTGTGTGTGTGTATGTGTGCATGCGCGCATTTATATATGTTAATTCTTTATTTTTAAAAACAAATTTAAAATTAAAGAAAAATATGTGTCCTCTAAATAAGATTTTAAAAGGAAATATCAAGTCTCTTCTTGGTAACCTGCTGTCCTTCCTCTGAGTGCCACCAGGTCTCCCCCTCCAGGGGACATGGTCAAATGTGAGGCACCAGAGTACATGAGAAAGTCGTATCCCACTCTCCACTCAACTGTGAAGAATGTTCTGACCATTGGCTAGATCTGGGTAGGGGTTTAGAATTTACTGCCTGTATTGTCCTTGGCTGATGCCTTAGTTTGAGCGGGACCCCTGGGCCCAAATCTGCCTATCATAATGTTCTACTTGTAGGTTTCTAGGACCCTCTGGATCCTTCTACTTTGCTATTCTCCCATGCTTCTCTCATCTAGAGTCTTTTGGTTAGATTAATGGGTGATGTTGTTCTTCTTGGTGCTCTAAACATTTTTTAAAGAGGTAGACCATAGAAGAGCAATTTAATTTTAACTGTACATATTCTTAAATGGCTTGGAATATACTTCTGAGTATCTAATGCTTCACCAAGTTATCTTTTGGTTATAATTGACTGAGAGGCTAACAAGATGGCATAGCCAGTAAAATAAAATTTGTTGACTCACATTATAATATGGTGACTTCATTTCTGGGTCAGACAAGTTAGTTGAGGGCTAACAAGGAACCAGCATAGTTAGTTTTCTAACTAACTTCTTTCCTGCTTCTTCTTTAACTCCTCCATTTTGGCTCTGTTTATAAGTTCATTCTTCTAAGTCAGAAAATCTTGTTACTTTCATCATTGTGTTATTTAAGATGTAGATTCCAAATTATGTGAAAACTTTGCCATTTGTGGACTGCTGAAATCATCCTCTTGTCACTAAGGAGAATTGTGTGTTCTTGCTGAGGAATACTATGGCATTAGTATGGACCTCACACTCTACCCTTAATTGCATAGCATCATCATATAATTATTTGGAAAGGTGATGAAAGAGATTCGAACATAATTTAAAGTCTATTATTTAAAAAACATACACACACATATATATAGATATGGTTGCTAAGGAGTTCAGAGTCTTATAAGCAGCATTCATTATATTGTAGTAGAGAAAACAATTATAAGGCTGTTTATCCCCAAATTATAGAAGAGACAAAGTAGGAAAATATTAACCGTGCATCAGTGGTTTTAAATAATTAGATAATCAGTTTTCATACAGTGTAATGAAATCTAATTCTAATTCTACATCCTTAGAGAAGGCACCAACACACACAATTGGAAAGGACATACCTTAAAAGTACACACACACACACACACACACACACACACACATACACAATTTAAAAGATAAGTCTATATTCATCATGCCTTAAGTTTACAGAATGACAAATGTCAAATTGACAAAGGTGATATAAAGAAAGGATTATAGAATATTGAACTACACAGCTCAATTCTTGATGAAGGACAGGCAGAAAGCTAAATTATGTATTTGGTAAGGGCTTAATATACATGATAAAGGATTACAAAATCTATGTGTAGTAGTGCATACTTGTAATCACAGCATTCTAGATGCTTAGCATGGAATATTGTGAGTTCCAGAAGAGCCTTGGATAAATAGAGTTCAAAGCCCAACTGAGTTATATAACAAAGCTCTGTCTCAAAATTCAAGGATGTATCTCAGTGGTAAAATACTCACCTACCATGCAGGTGGTTACACTTTACATGTACCTACCATACACATGAGTTTGATCTCAAACAGCAGCAGCAGCAGCAACAACAACAACAACAACAAACAACAAAAACCCAATAAGACACATCTACATGGGATACGGGGTACTTTTAAAAACATTGCAATTGTTCATTTGTACTGTGTTTTTTGTTTGTTTGTTTTGTTAATAGTAGAAGATGGTGTGAAATACACAGCTCACCTGATTGCCACATTCCAGGGTGTCTGTCTTTGGTGTTTACCTATGAAGAGATGTGCAGAATTCTTCTGCTATGAAAGTCACAAAAGCTTGTAGCTCTTGTTCATATAAACTAATATTTTTAAAATGAGTTAAGTAAATGGTCTTAATTATCTTGGAATAGATATCCAAAAAAATCAGACCATTTAAAATAAATAAAATTTAGCTTAGATTAGCTATAGTTTTATTTGATATAAAGAAAGAAATATTTTGGGTGGATGGTTTTATTATCTATATTCTCTGAATATGTGTTTTTGTGAGTGCCTTATTAAATCATCTTTGTGGAGTTGTATACTGCATTTTCTTGAAAATATTTCAGTGTTATGAAAAAAATCTAAAGTTCAAAACGTTCCTCATATGAACACATTCTACTGTGAGCCATGTTGAAAATGCTTCACAATAATGGTCATTTACTGGTATGTAAAAAGCAGCTGAAGTAGGAATGTTGTTATGAGACAGCTCCTTATGCCTGTTTTTATTTCATTTGGGGGGGGGGTGAGGGAAACTTGCTTTATTGGGACATGCTCCTAAAGATTGCATTTTAGATACAATATTCTTGGACTTACTTTGGTCAAAATAAAAAAATTTTCAGTTTTTCTTTTCTGTTTGGAAGAGCCTTGTGAGCTATTATTCTTTTTTTTAAATTTTATTAATTTATTCATATTACATCTCAATGGTTATCCCATCCCTTGTCTCCTCCCATTCCTCCCTCCCTTCCATT